>NW_022170663.1:30581893-30582451 GCF_008802855.1 Photinus pyralis
ACCCTTATAGTTTGGTAATTTAGTTGATCACCTAAAGAAGTCACCTATTCAGCGCCGCCCCAAGTTAATGCTGCCACTTACGACTGGCAGATGAGTGATTTTATTATTAGTTTTCAACGTACTTTCAGCCTGTACCTATTGTCGAATTTTTTGTCGCTTATGGTTTAGTTACTATGTACGCTATCGAAATTGGTACACACTGTATAGCACGTCTTGTCTGTAATCAAGAGAAAGATGGAGAGGGCCCATCGAGACAATATGTTTTGACATTTTCAACGGTTTCAACGAAATTGATGACGAAGCTTCGCACTAGCAACGCCATCAGAAAGACAGCAAGGTTGCACTAATATACATCGGTTTCCTTGCGTACCTCACAAGATCCGAATCAATGATTTTATATTCTGAGAGAAATAATTACGCGAGTAATTATAAAGATAGCATCAATGAATACAGAGAACCTGAAGCAACATCTTCAGTGTATTTTAGTATTGTAACGTAAATTTAATTACGTGATTTACAACACATTAACAATAAATGTGTAACAGTATTGAAAAGAAT
>NW_022170663.1:30582551-30628523 GCF_008802855.1 Photinus pyralis
TATCCATTAGCATCAAAAACTACACAACTTTGCCAATTTAACCGAATTTGTAAGTATAATAATAACCAAGATAGCCATGTTATTCTACTCAAATTAAGACACCCTGTATTTATATTAAATATTATTTACAATATTGCATTTTATACATTAAAATGTTTTTATTGTCGACATCTACGTTTCCATGGCGATCAAAAGATTGGAGGATTGTTTAAAACGACTGTTTCTTGGTTACCTGTATTATTTATTTATACGGGGTGGCAATTTGAAAACTTACCATCCCCCATGTCTTAATAAATAAACGAGATATTTAAAAAAATCAAAATATTAATTCGGAGGGGGAATCACAATGAGATAGTTGGCAACGCACCCCCTCCAACCGCCTGCGCCCCAGCCACCCCAACCCAAATAGCATTACATTTAGGTTAGTAATTATCGTGCACCAAATAGCATTACATTTAGGTTATTAATTATCGTGCAAATCAAAAAATAAACTAATATGGTACATTTTCTAAAGTTGGCTTTTATTTCAATAAAAATATTCAAAATGGTTTTCTTTATTGCGTTATGGGTTAAATTAAGAAGAAAAAATGCTATTCATATTTATTTTGTGTATTTTTTGATGTCTGCTATGGGTGAAGGAATGTGTCTTTTTATACCTTTATCCGCTTTCTGTACTACTATCTTCTAGTTAGCAATACAGATAGTGATAAATAAAAGATCAAGCAACGACATTTGCACGATAATTACTAACCTAAATGTAATGCTATTTGGTATGGTTGGAAAGCATTTTTTCAGAGCTTTCCAACGACGTATCACACATGGGGGGTCACTGTTTAAGATTTAAAAGTTGGGGTGGCTGGGGCGCAGGGGGTTGGAGGGGGTGCGTCGCCAACTATGTCATTGTGATTCCCCCTCCGAATTACCGACACAGATTTTGATTTTTGAAAATATCTCGTGTATTTACTAAGACATGGGGGATGGTAAGTTTTCAAATTGCCACCCTGTATATTATATGACTTATTTGTTTTATTTGCATGTGTTTTCACGTTCTTTGTTTTTTGTGTATTATTTGAACTTAAAAATATTTGGAAACTAATAAACATTTCCGAATAACCAAGAAATTGTCTTTTTACACAATCCTACCATCTTTTGTTCGCCATGGAAACCTAGATGTGTGCAATATAAATATGTTAGTGTATAAAATGCAATATTGCAATGGCAAATCATATTTAATATTAAAATATAACAAGTGATACATCCAAATTTAGAAAATTTTACCCTTTATTCAAAAACTCTAAAATATACAGCGTCCAAGTTGATAGTGGAACATAGGGAAATAACATGGGAAAAGACATTTTCGGTAATTCCTGCTCCCCATTTCATCCTACAGAAAAAATAAAAACATCTTCGGATAGATAACTAAAATATCCATCAGATAACATAAAAATACGCAACTGTAAGGTCTTATGCAAGCCTAAAAATTAAATAAAAAATCCTAAAAATTGGTAAAAACTGGTTGGCCATGGAGTGATGTGTCACACTTGCTAGGTACCTACTACAAAAAATCGGTCTTTTGACTATCATCTCACTTCAACCACAAAAGGATGAAATAATTACAGATGACAGTTAAATCAAAGAATTAGGTAACAAATGCGGTAGGTAAATCATGGCCAACGAATTTATTAATTTGACTTTTATACTTTTAAAAAAGGGCTTATGCACGCTTTTTTGGTGACATCTAATGGCGATTTTAAGTATCTATCCGGGCGTATTTTTACTTTTTCTTTAGGTTCCCTATGTTCCGCCGTCAACTTGCCACGCTGTATAGATTGGTCCATATGAAAAAATATAGTTTAGGGTCGTATAAGAAAAACAAAACACCCTGTATAAAAACTCCATTCAGATGGATTCTACATAAAAAAGTACTCTAAGAAAGATTTTGCCAAAATCAATTATCTTTAATAATAAGAAAGTTATGGGGCATTATGGAAATCGACTAAATTCGGAAGCGCCCCCTAGCGGCCAAACGATTAGAGATAGCTGAATTCTGTTTGCGCCAGTGATTTTCTCTTTCAAATTGGCATCCAGACGCTTAAGTCCCTTTTTAGCGCATTTCTACAAAAATAAACACAAAAATGCGCTATTGTGGCCACTTTGTCCGTCCGTTCGGGCAATCGTTGGGACGGTACTAGTTCCTTATCTTAAGAGCTATTGTTCCACTTTTTTCGCTATTTGGTTCTTTACCGAGTCGAGGATTGCACCAAGGAAGGAATTTTTTCTGCGTTTATTGCTAAAAAAGTTATTGTACAAAAACCAAAGAACCATTTTTTACATGTTCCATAATTTTATACTTCTGCCGTTTATTAACGATCATAGATATTGTTTATAATTTTGTATTGCTGTCTGTCGTCCGTCTGTTGGTCTGTCTGTCCATCTATCTGTCCGTGTGAACGATAACTTTGTGTAGAAACGCCTGGAATAAAGGAAAATCTAACGCCAGTTTCAAAATTTGGTTTTGCGCATGCGCAGTGCCAACTTTTTTATTTATGGAAGAATTTAAATGAAATTGGATACATAGCCACTTGGGACAAAGGAATCTAACGTTAGTTTCAAAATTTAGGTTTGCGCAAGCGCAGTGTCAACTTTCTTATTTATGAAAGCATTGAAATTTCATTTCATTTCATTCTTCTTATAAACTGAAATTGAAGTAGGACGTCAAAAATTGATTGCACCTATGCAACGTTATCTTTCATATTTGTGGCCGGATTTTTAAGATTTTAATAGAAGTTGCAGCTTACAAATGGGAAATGAATGCAAGTGGAAATGCGCTATTTGTAAATCGTTTACGATTACTTTTTTAACTTGTCTATTCCTTAAAATAAAGGGTGTTTCCATAAGAAAGTGTCAAGTTCGGACCACCCTGTACACTCACAAGACACCTTTCGGGGATGGACAAAGTCTCCCAATTGCCCAGCGAGTTTGCCAGAAAGCCCTATTCGCTGTTTTGCCTTTGAGCTCTATATGTTTGTTGCAATTCAGTTTTTTGTCAAGTGTGATTTCTAGATATTTCACTGATTCCGAAAATTGGAGGTGTTCTTGGAATAGCAGGGGAGTTTGAAGACCCTCTACCTTTCTTTTTCTTGTGAAGAGAACTAGCTCTGTTTTTCTCCGGTTGATGAACGGTGTTCGCTATAAAATTGTTCGGTTATTTTAAGAGCTGATTGCATCAGTCTGCATAGAGTAGCCTGAAATGTGTCGATTAGTGCGGTTATATCATCTGCATACCCCAGCATATAGTAGCCACTGTCATTGAGGCAACAGAGGATGCTGTTAACAGTTAAGTTCCACAGAAGTGGTGATAGCACCCCACCTTGGGAGCATGGTTTCACCACTGTGCACCTTAACATTTCATAGCCAACGCTGATGTGCACTGTTCTAAGATTCAGCAGCTGCGCAATCCAGCGTCGTACAACTTTTGTTACAGCGCGCCGTGGTGGATAACAAAAACATTCAGTCCCCATTGCAGGAGGACTGTTATCATGCCGTTGAATTCTGGTGATTTGTATGCTGAGAACGATTTCACCACTCAGGTCACTCTTGCCAGTACCTCGGCTGTCTCTGAGAGATTGTCCGTGTAGGCACCATCCTCTCCCTGAGGCTGGCTGGGTTATAATATGAACTTTTCGTTAGAATTTTATTTAGGCGGAATGTGGAGGAGGTGGATTCTATAAAGCTACAAAAACTCTTCCATGCCTCCTTCTGACGCCTCCTAATATCCTTCTTTTATAGCCTTAAGTTGACCTTATAGGTCTCTCAATCTGATCTTACCTTATTGAACAGTTTGCCCCCCCCCCCAGTTTTTCTGCTTTTTGAGCGCCCTGCATCACCAGGGATGGTTGTAGGGGGATCTTGGCAGTCCTCAGAGGACATATGTACCTGCCAATAAATGCTTAAAATTTGTATCAGTAATTCTAAATCTAATTACTTACAATTCATCTCCTTAGGAGGTCGCTCCTATGAAAAATTTTAATTTTTTTATTTTATTTTGCCTTTATTTTTGAGTGGGCGGGGTTTCAGCCAAGGCTGCTCTACCAACCCAACTCACTATACATTTACAAATATTCATACCCGAACTCGGATTCGAACCAGGGACCCTTAGCACCACAGTTCAGCTTTAACTGAACTGCACCACATGGGCCGGCAAATGGCACATGGTGTATTATACATCCCATGTGTTATATTATGGAGTAATGTGATTAATTATGGTTAATTAGAATAATACATAATATGTACCGTAAACCGGTCTCTGCACATTTTGCAGTATTTTGTAATGTTAGATCTGATTGATTGGACTGAGCATATGATGCCATCATGCTCTTAATGTCTTAAAGTGACCTGAAATTTGGTCTAATTTGAGGTGTGTACATTTTTCATGAACTGATTTTGCTGAATTTGAAAGTCAAATTAACAAGCTGTAGTAGTACATTATTATGACTTCTGCGAATGTTCTTTGTAACAATGCAACACATATTATTATTATGGTCGGTGTTTGTTGTGAGAACTCAGGTCTAGCCTGGTTTTTTTTAATAAATGAACGTTTAATGAAATTAAAAAACCAGGTGTCAAATTCTTGACAGAATAGCTTCCTAGCTGAAACCAAAAATTGCCAACATATGTACGCACTTACAGACGGGAAAAATTTATTCTTTAAAAGTTGCTTAAAATGGTCTAAAACGTCAATTTTTACGCATGCATTTTGTTTGCTTTTGTTAGAGGGACCTACCATCCAAATTTCGTTAAAATTGCTCCATAAATAAGAAAGTTGGATGTTGCACATGTGCAACACTATTTTTTGCGCATGCATTTTGTTTTCTTTTATTAGGAGGACCTACCATCCAAATTTCGTTTTAATTGTTCCATAAATAAGAAAATTGCATTTCTGCGCATGCGCAACACGATTTTTGCGCATGAATTTTGTTTGCTTTTATTAAAGGGACTTACCATAGAAATTTCGTTTAAATTGCTTCAGAAACAAGATCGTTGCGTTTTGCACATATGCAACACAATTTTTTGACTTTGACAATTTTTTTCTCCGTTTTTTGATAATATAACCCGGCCCAATTTTTTGTAGGTTGTACACAGGAAAATAAGGTCTTCCAAATAATAGAATAAAAATTTTAGGTTGCTATTTGAAAAAAAAAGTTCGATGCCGTTACGGCGCTCCAAAATTTTTTTCAAAAATCCGGCCCGTTATTTTTCTGTTCGGTATGCCTAAAACATATATACAAAATTTCAACAAAATCCGTCGAGCCGTTTTCTCAGAAAATTGCCAACAAACGTACGTACGTATACAGACGGAAAAAAATTTTATTCTTTAAAAGTTGCTTAAAATGGTCTAAAACGTCGACATTTGATGAAATTTTGAAATGTTCAAAAAACGGCTATCGCAATAGCTACCTAGCACATGCTAGGAAGCTAATTAATTAATTAAATTAATGGTTAACTAATCGCACGGATTAGAATCAAGTAACGATTAGTGTCTGTGTCTATGTCGCTTGTCTGGTGAAGCTATGTCGGGTCCTAAAAAAAAATCACACACGCACATTGGAAATGTAGGGATAGTATGTAATTCATACTTACCAACATAGCTATTGATGGGCACAATAGCCAACGATATCAGGAAAGAGGAAAACAAAACAAAAAAAATTATTATAATAATTTTATTATTATTATTATTATTATTAACAAGTGCAAATTTTAGTTTGAACACCTTGTGTAATTTACAAAGAAAAATATGAAAAGTTAACTGAAACTCTGAACCATATAAGAGAAAATAAAATTTAATTTATACAGTGTGTCCACGGATTGAGTATACGACAAATTTTATTCGAGTGGGATCTTCATGTTCTGAGGATCGCTCCTGCTCAGTCTCAAACTAAGATATTGAAAAAATGAGGGTGTTGTTTTTGCTGAATTCTAAGAATTGGTCACGAGTAAACTGTTTTTATTTTACCAGATATAACAAAAATGTATTTAAAAAAGTTCATAATTGAAAGTTAATGGAAGACTTTCAATTCCCATACAAATCAGCCTACTTTGATTTTTTACATTAGCCTCCGATATTTTTGAACTCATGTTTGTACAGGAAATAAACGACTCAATTCCTCAAAACCTTTCTGTTCCTCAATAATTAAATATCCATGGGGAAGGTTTTGAGGAATTTAGTCGTTTATTTCCTGTATGGTTCATCACCCCATTTAGAGCATGGATCAACCACGAGTTTTTTCTGAACTCATGTTTGTAACAAAAATCAAAGTAGGCTGATTTGTATGAAAATTGAAAGTCTTCCATAACTTTCAATTCTGAACAACTTTTTGTAATATCTGGTAAAATAAAGACAGTTTACTCGTGACTGACTTTTAGAATTCACCAAAAAAACACCTTGTATATTAATTGATTTGGCTCATTTTCAATATCTGAGTTTGAGACTAAGCAGGAGCGATCCTCAGAACTTGAAGATCCAATGCTAAACGAATTTGTCTTTGTACGAACTCAATCTGTGGACACTGTATATGAAAACCACGTGAAATTTTTATCAAAAAACACTAATTACAGGCCGAACATCTGCAAAAGGTTATTGATCTCCAAAACGGTGAGCTAAGAATTCGCGATCACCTCATCGCGCAACTCTCCGACGTATTAAAACCCTGCTTCATGCAATTGCGCGGGCACGGTTTCGCAACGGAAGGGTTAATGTCTAAATATAACGAGCTAAAGCGCAATCTGCAAGGGATACGTACGGTGTCGTGGAGCGACGATTACTTCCCAGACGCGGACTACGGCGTGAGCTCGACAACCGTCGAGGACAGTGTGGCGGGTGCCAAGAGGAAATACAGTGAAGAGACAGAGTTAGATAATACATTCACCCTTCCCCCCAAGAAGTCGACCGCCGATGGTGCTATGAATACGACAAAAGGTGCGATAGTTTTCTCATTCTTATCAACGTTTTTCGGTGATATCCTTCAAAGTTTTGTCCTGAGTTACAGTATAGCTGATAAAACTCATTCCGTGTAATTTCTTATTGCAAAATTATAAGCGCTCTAAAATGTATTTCAATTTTTTTATTGTAGTTCTCGACACTCTCTCTGTTAGTAGCAATGATGTGGTGGTGGCTGACGCAACCTATGCTTATCTGCCTATCGACGACGAGCCGCTAGAAGACGAAGGTGCTGTTGGGGAGTGGGAAATTTTATTGATACCCACTGGCTTGTACTAAAACCCGTCATTTTCTTGCAAATCCCATTTTTAGTAGATGCCAGTTCAATCTATCCCAATTGTATTAGTGTGCGACATTACTAATGTGATTTTTATTACAGTGTTCGACAAACAAACGGTACAACTGGATGCAAATAAAAATACTCGTAATGTTTGCGCCGAAGGTATGATGTTGAAAGGTTCGTTATTTATATGGCAGCGATTTTCTGTTTCTAATACGCTTTTTTTAGTCACTAAACCAAAACTGATCAAATCGCCACTTCTAAATAAGAATCAAAATTCAGGACAAAAAACGGCAAAGCGATTGTTGACACATGGTAAGTATTGCTTAATACAGCACTCAGTTTTGTAAGTGACAGTAGGTATCACTACTGTTATTATTATTATTATTACATTATTATTATTATTAAAAAAGTTATTAAGTTATGTAGACAGATTTGAATGGGCTTGGTGTCAAAAGAAAACCTCCGAAAGAGATTCTACAATGTACAGCTGAAAGTGTCCATTTTTTTTATTCCCCTCCACGCTACAGTTATAAATTTAGAACCTAAAATAATCGGTATGTTTTCACTCAAACTCAACAAGTTTTAGTCACTGTGTTTCTACCAATTCATGACTGTTGTCTTATAGCTGAGTTACTTAGAATGTAAACATATCGCATATAGTAAAAAAAATCAGATATGCGCATATTGCGCAATGCCAACTTTCTTATGATCACTGCATGGAAAATATGCTAATATTTACTTGTTTTATGTTTACTGTACATTATAATCCTCCGCCGCCCCCGAATTTTCTTCAAAAGCGCCTCAAAATCTTAACCGACTGGTGGCAAAAAGTTAATTGCGCCTCTGGACGTTACTTACTAAGATGTGAGCCATCAGTAATACAATAAATGGATTTCTTATCTACCAAGTACCAAGTTTATAAGTACTGGGAATTTGATGTTTGTAGTATAACGCCATCTAGGTATTCTCTTTGTAATCCACTAGTTTAGATGAAAGTTTGTTACTGTAGTAAAATTTGTACCAAGTATTATAGATTTCTTATTACAGTAGTTCCTTGTTTCACCGACGGAGGTCGTGCAGAGTTCTTTTGCTATTACTTTTAGAAGATACGCCACGTTGTTACTTGCCAATTTTTGTCTTGCCTTTTTAGGATATATTGTGGCTGTATAAGTTTAGTCATTTCATTTCATTCATGCCATAGATGAGTTTCTACCTTACCAGCAAAGTTCAATGAAACGAAACCTTGCATTTGTTTTACTCCGAAGAATTTGTTCATTCTACCTGGGGCCTATAATACAAGCCGTACAAGTCCTACAATTATTAGAATATATTTTACCTGAAACCGTCAAGAAAATCTAAATTTCAGGGCTATTTTGACATTAGAAAGTTGATCTTTACCTGACTAGTACTGTAATATTTTTGCCTGACGCCCATTACAGTCCTAGTACATGCAAAATAACAATTAGATCATTCATTGAATAAGTTATTCAATCAACGATTGGATAATTATAATGCAGACTATGTGGATATTTTTAAATATTAATATACCTACACAAAGGATAATGGTTTTTTATTACGAACAATTAATGGAATATGTGTGGAAGTAATTATTCCTTTAGTTTTACCCCAGTCATTAAAAGGTTTCTACGCCTTTTCGTACCTTTTTTTTGACTTTGTGGAGAGCGAATATTTCACTACAGCGGCCGCAGCTTCGGCTACATTATAACAACGTCTTGCATAGGTACTCTTCTTCACTGATACCTGCTTTTGTACATAGTTATAAAGACGGTATAGTTGAAAAGTACAAAGTATAAACTGAAACCTGCGTTAAAAATGACACTGACTGTTTTAATTATTTTGAAATCTCTATGGAAACAATTAAATAAAGCGATTTTGGCATGCGTGATTAGGTATCAAAATTTCACACATGAATAATTTAATTTGGAAAAGTTTTCTACATATTGCGGTTCAGGTATAATTTTATACATAATATGTCATGAAAGTGAGTCTACCTGACTTGGAGGCATTAAAGAGATACTCGGACGCGTAGCGTCCTCGTACTTTTCAATAAGCCTCCGCGTCATGTAAACGACCACGTTCATGACTTATTATGTAAATAACTTACCCAAAATCGTCACGAAACCTTCATTTTCATGCCTACTTTATGTCAGGAAAATATTAGTTTCCGTGACGGAGGCAGGCCAGTCTACTTTTCCCGCCGCCTGTCACTTTACCGGCCGCACCTGTCACATTGCTAAATGTCTATAATGACTCCTGTCATCATTGACAGATTGGCATTAATCAAAAGTTGTATATGAAAATTGAAATTTTATATTAAAATACGATTTCGGGTAAAATTTAATACAAGACTCGTCAGTAAAATGACATTACTTGACTCGGAAATTAAAATACTCTGTGGGGCCTTGTACTTCAATATTTCCTCGCCAGTAATGTGTCATTTTCCTGACTTTTAAGTAAATCACCATTGTACAGATGTTGTAAGGATAATCCATGGTCGATCAAAATTTTGCTTTTGCTAGCGTAAAGTCATTCGAATTATTGATTCTTTTTTAGCAGTTTTTACAGTTTTAGTATCAAATTAACCTCAGTGTCCGACGTTGGCATTGCTTACACAATATTTTATGTGCCGCCCTATTCACTACCCCTTTTGTCTGTACAGAAAAGGCTGAACGCGCCCTTTTGAACTCACAAGATTGCGACCCAAAGTTCAAACGTAATTTTTATTTTTATGTTTAGCACATACAGGGTGGCCCACTGAAAACAGTCAATGCCAATTTTGCCCACTTAACGACAGTTTTGCCAGAAACGCTCGAACACTTCAATTTTAGTTTTGAGGGGGGCACCTAAATTAAGTAATGCTATTTACATAACTTTAACCCTGAGAAGGGAGTGAATTGCACCCCAAAAATTTTAAATGGGCAGCGGTAGTAAATGTTAGATAGGTCGAAAGGAATGTTTATTGTTTTCAAAACTGTTTTTATTTTTCAAATCCGATCAGTAGTTCCACAGAACACTTGATTTAAATTGATTTGCAGAGCCGTTTTAAATGTTTATTAAGTAGGCGTTGAAGTGAAATAATGGACAGCTTGTCTCAGAAAAGAACATCTGACATCAGTGAATTCGCTTCATTGCTTGTGCACTTATGTGTACATAAATTGCATTTTTTAATACCAAAATAACTTAATAAATAATTGGATTATATGCTATAGTTATTGATTTTTACCTTCTTGGTACATGATTAAAGGGGGGGAAGGAGACTCCTTACACATAAGCACGTAAGGGTCGCCTGGAACGCATTCAACTACACGCTATAGAAAGCAAGAAGAATCAAGTTCTTACAAACATTCTCCGCAATATTGCCTTTTTTTCTTTGTAAATACCTTCCTGCGACACGCCATTTTCAAGATGTTCACACTTAACTTTTCATATCACCATTAGATGCCTCATTTAGACGTTCCAACCGCCCTTTGAGAGTACCTCCTCCCACACTTCCTTTTCAGTAGGCATTTCCAGTAAATATCTCTCGTCCAAACGTTCCACTTGCCTTCTATGAATAGGTACCCTGTTCTGCCACTTCGTTTTCAAGATAGTCGTTTGGACCTAGGCAATAGATATATGTCTTTTTCAGACGATTCATTTTGCCCCCGACAACCGTTTTCGAGATATTCACTGTTAAAATTTTTGACATCACCAATGAATATATTTCGTCCAGAAGTTCCAATCACATTTTGTAACTACGCTCCTCTTTTCTGAGATTTGACCGAAAATTGGTATTTTTTAAATGCAACACCCTGTATATCTTAACGTCAATTTTTTGTAATTCTTTTACCTGATCACATTGATTTATCACATCTTATATTTTGGTATATATTCAATCATATTTTTCAAATGACCGTTTGACCATTTTCATTGATTGGTATCGGCTGCTGTAGTTACCATGGATACAATAAACAAATTAAAATCTTCATGAATCTATGGCCTACTGTTTAAAAGCCGTCAAAGACAAAGTTTTTATTTTTGGTTTATAGCTAAAATTTTAAAAAAGTCATCAATTACTGTAATCAGGAAAACAAATGCAAAAAATTACCGTTAAGGTATACTTACAGGGTGTATTTAAAAAAAATTTTGACTATACCATTGGACCTTTTGGGTTATAAAGGACAAAAATTGGGATTTCATTTTTTTACCCGGGACAAACGAAGCACAATAGTACCTATATTATATACCATGAGACTAAAGTGTGTATTTGATCCTGAGGGTGCAGTTTGTTGTTGCTGTATCTCAAAAACAATTTGATTGATTTTGTTTATGGTATTAAAAGGTTACCAAAAACACAGGGTCGCTGAAACCTCAAGTCTCTTATCTTTGAAAACGGCTGAGATACACTGTAGCCTCAACCAAACTAGAACGCACTGTACATCCTAAGCATTTCCAAATATTCATCCTCTCATCAATTTTCACTACATAATGATCAAACTCCGATTTGCCTTTTTTGCAGGTGAGTTTGGGTTTTACTGTTAAAAGACGTTTGAATAATCTAATAGGGAGTTTAATTCCCCTTGACTGTCTGAGAATAAAACTGTTTAGGGTTTGATTCTCTCCAGAAAGAGACTTTACAATTGAATTTTTAATTTGCTGAATGTATCTTTTGTTAGTATGTAATTAACATTCGAATTTTACTTTTAGCGCCAGGAAGATCACCTTTAACCGTAGGATCCAGAGTTTCGCCACGCTTACATAAAGAAAATAGAATTCCCCATACCACAAAATCTGCAATCAGTGTACGCAAATTGTCAGGTACATGGCAAAATCCCTAAAATGTAGGGGTTTGACTAAACCGTTGCTCTGTTACAGATAAGAATGTTAATATAAAATCGAAATTGTCCGCACATTCTACGTACACATCGACCAGTCGTAAGTAAATGAAGACAATCTCAGATGCAATTGACATAATTTCCTATTTCAGGAATATAATGTAACAATAAGTTAAGATTTTATTTTTTTATATAGATATTTAATGTTTGTCTTTTTTTAATGTATAAACCACTAATATGTACAGTTGAAGAAATAAAAGTATTGTATGTTTTGCAAATGCACGTTTACTTAAGGTGGAAGTTGCAATAGTTCTCGAACGGCTTCCCCATATTTTGACACTGTGTAATCGTTTTCACCTACAACAGACCGGCTAACATGCGTGTGAGGTCAAAGACACAATTTACCTTCGTTCATTAATGAAGTCACAGCATTTGAGTAGACATCCGACTTTAATATCTCATTGCTCGATTTAGCAAATATGGATTCTATGTTCTTCTTAGATCGGCTGACATTCCAATCGTAAATCTCCATGTCCAAATCGGATTTATTTTTTTCCCACTCTTCTACGTTCTTAAATAAAGAATATATTTTATAATAGAAATTCACACAACCCTCATTGTGTTAAGTAAACCCTTTTTTAAGGTTGTGAAAAGAACTTCCAATAGATATTGAAAGATTTCCTTTCCTTACCCAAGACTCATGATAAACAGCAGTAAGTAAATACATTGCGTAATCGTAATTCTGTTGACGCAGTGGACAACGATCCGCAACAATCGTAACAACATCATTCTCCTCATTGTAACGGTCTCCGACAATTCTTCGAAATTTGTCTTTGGCATGCTCGTTTAACTGCAAACTGGACAATTTCAATTGCAACGTTACAATCCTGGCCAACGGATCTCGAATGCTCGGCGAAGAGTAACAGTAACTACTTGACGCAGTGTGTAACGGAAAATATTTCTCACACTTATCGTCTGTCTCCAAACCTTGTGGCCAAGGAGTGCAGAAGCGTTTCAAACTTTCACACTGACGCTTAATAACTGGAGGCGTTAAATGCAAAAAGTTTGGTATTTTCATGAGTTCGGCGTTTGCGTATTTCGATGGTGGCGCTGCTTTCTTTTGGGTGAAGCCTTGGCGGATCGGTAACGGTACTGTGGCGGGGTGAAACGAGCGTGGCCCGGGCCACACGTTACCCCAATCTTGATCGATTGGCATTTTATTTGTTCTACGTAATCATAAATAATTAAATGCTATTTTTGTATTTGTAATACTACCTTGGCGGCAATACATCTGGTTTTTGTAATCTTTTGCGGGCAGATTGCTGAGTTCTTGTGGTTTTCAAGTTAAGCACGCGAAATTCTGTAAAAAAATTGTTTTTAAAAGTAGTTTGCGTTTGCGTAAAAATCACCTAGTTCTTCACTAAAGGATCTGTGAAAAATTGTAGAGGTCCATAGTTTAATATGACTTTTAGTATTATTACACCGACAACTCAAATTTATAATATTCCACATTATTTTCTAAAATTAATATTTTTGCGGTTAAAAAGTTAGGTTATAGAAAGTGGTATCTCTTGTATTTGGACTGTGTCTCTATTACGGCGATAATTTTGTATATACCGAGTGACTAAGCAAACGGTCTAGCACGTAGCATATTTTATCGTGAACTAGTCATAAGCGTCATACGTTAGTCATTTTGAGAAATTCGATTATTAAAATCACTGAAGTTTGGAACCGGAATTGAAAAATAAGTCATAAGCGAAAATCTTGTCATTCCACAAACACTCTTCGCCCTCCACACTCAAACGGTAGGTAGGAGCTTTATGCCACAATAAGCTAGCATTTTTTTATTTCACAAATGAACCCAAATGAATCATATCGAATGGTTCTGCCACCCTTTCGATCGGATGCGTGGTTCGAATGGAATTTTAGTCGATTACAAAATCACCACAGCCCGATTTTGCCTACAATCTTTTGTCAAGTGACCAAGTCTATTACAATTGGTGCAACCTCAATCTTTCAAGAATTGGAATGCTGTTCCTTTTCTTATGTTCCTCCCTCAATCGCTATAAATACTCGGCATACAAACGTTCAGGGGTGTCGTATCCGCTCGCCTTCGCCCTATTTTGAGCAAAGTGGGACACAATACCACTACTGCTTTGCTGAAAACGATCCTTACGCCAAAATAGCAACCCTTTATTCCACAACACAAACTTCAACGATTTATACAATACAATTATTTTACACCACATATGCGCTCTTCTATCGCTTAGCGCACGTTCCGGAAATGCCCGATGATTCCCGACTTTTGAATTTCTTAACACCTTGGAAGAAGTTGAATCAATTCCAATATTGAATAAAAAAAATAATTTTATTCCTTCAAATTTGCACACGATATAATACTACAACATTTCACAGACGGACAGACATTTTTGCTAATCATTGGAAACTTTATGTGTTAAAAGGTGATTCTTGGAGTAATTTTTTTTATTTGTCCCATAATTTACCTATAAGTAACTAATTAGAATTCTTATAGGCATGTTTCAGGAGGTGATTTTTGAAGTAGTATTTATTATTTGTACCAAAATCACAATCAGCACATTTAAAATCCTTAGCAACTTTATGTGTTAAAAGGTGTTGATTAAAGATATATTTATTGTTTGTCCCATATGCACAATCGCCACATTTAAAATCCTTAGAAATTTTATGTGTTAAAAGATGTTGATTAAAGTTGTTTTTATAATTTGTCCCATAATTACAATCAGCACAATTAAAAACCTTCAAAACTTTATGTTTCAAAACATGTTGTTTCAGGTTGCGTTTATCATTTGTCCCATAATAACAATCAGCACATTTAAAATTTGTCAGAACTTTATGTTTTAAAAGGTGTCGGTCAAATGTATATTTATTGTTTGTCCCATAATCACAATCAGCACATTTAAACTCCTTAGAAACGTTATGTTGTAAAAGGTGTCGTGTGAAGTGCTTTTTCACATTGGTCCCATAATCACATTTAACGCATTTAAAATGTTTGGAAATTTTATGATTTAAAAGGTGTTGGTTAAAGTAATATTTATTGTTTGTTTCATAATCACAATTGTCACATTTCAAATCCTTGAAAACTTTATGTTTTAAAAGGTGTTTTTTAAAGTGATATTTATTATGGGTCTCATAATCACAATCAGCACATTTAAAATCCTTGGCAACTTTATGTTTTAACAGATGTTGGTTAAAGTTGCATTTATAATTGGTCTCATAATCACAATTGGCACATTTAAAATCCTTAGAAACTTTATGTTTTAAAAGATGGTGTTTGAAGTTGGGTTTATCATTTGTCCAATAATCACAATCAGCACATTTAAAATACCTAGCTGATACACGATGTTGTTTAAGGCTGCTGTTATAATTTGTCTTATAATCACAATCAGCCCATTTAGACTGAGTTAAAAGGTGAAAATCAGAGTGTTGCTGTACTTCTTCACTATAAATAGATTTAGAACACTGTGCATTAATGGTTATTTCGTTTTTTATTGTAACCAAAGCTTCGTTGCTCACCAAAATGTTTCCTTGAAGAGAGGAATGGATTTCTTCTTCCTGCTTTGGTTCGATTTTAACGAGAGGTGTACCATCATCCCCATCCATACCAAAGAACAATAATATCATCAAGAAGTGTGTTCAAACTGTTATTCGGTAGTTGCACGTGCTTTACTGCTTACTTCACTGCTCTTTTGTTTAAAAAGTTTAATGCAAAAGCCAATGTAAAAAAAACTTAGACCATATAGTACATGGACTGCTATTCGCCCTATGCTTTCAATACAAAATGGATGGTCACGGATAGAGGGCACTGTAGTCGTGGGTATGTGAAGGGTAAACTAAAGTCGTGTAAACACCACTAATAATGAATTAAAGGAGATGCTAAGATTTGGTACGACATGGTACCTAGATGAGAAAATTAAAGATTTTGAAACTTTTGGGGAAAATGTTAGGAAACAATATCGAAGAGAAATGAGAACAAAAAGATTTCACTACCTTTTGGTTTTTCGGAAAAGTAACAAATGAATATCAGTTTATGCTGCACAAAGAGATTTGAACAAGAGAAGAAAGAACAGCTTTATAGTAACCGCGTAGTACGGGAAGCTTTAAATACTCTTTATTATTTGCTATACGTCCACAAATAAGAATAAGTTTGCTTTTTTTGGGATATCTAGGCGATTCATTAATTGACGTTTGTTAATTTATAGGTTGACAGTCTCAAATCGTGTCTCATCGGACAACTTCGGACAGACTCGTTTACCCTGAAACTCACATACCCAGGCGATGTCCTTGACCATATTTTAGTTACAATTAGCAGTCCATGTACTATATGGTCTAAGAAAAAAAATGTAGACATTTATTTATCCCACTCAGCACTAGGTAACTAATTTATTGAATATTTACCTGACATAAAAACAGCTGTTCTCAACTCAAATGCAATGTTGTCAAATCATATGTTTATGTACCTACATTACATGTTTATTCCAAAGCTTTATTCATTCCTCTTCACGGTAATATTCTTATACCTTGCTCGGCCATAATAGACATACCGAGATATTATGCTCCTAACCCTGACTGATAAGTGCTGCCACGTGCTGTCTAATTGTGGTACTATCTGATTATTCAATATAATAATGGTTTGTATACTCTAATTTAAAGGATATCTGCCATAAGAATAGCGTCTGCGCCTGCTGGTTAGTTCTCCTTTATCGTCGTGTTTAATACAAAACTTTATTTTATAGCATTTATAGCAGAAGCCATATAAATCATTGCTTCTGACAATTCTGAATTTAATTTAGACGTCAAAAATAGCAAGCTTAGGTTCCACCGTAGTTGTAGTCGTTTTGATAGAAACAGTATTGTACTTCTGAACTTCATTTTATTTCGTGCGCCGCGTCCCATTTGAAATATGAATAACAGAGATTTACTCATTAGACTCCACAATCATCTGTTTCACTTTATCCACCCTTGTTAAAGTGATCACGTTATCTACCCTTACGGGTAAAGAGTGACTCATATTCAATCCGATTATAAAATGTCATTTAACATCCTGTTATAAAATAAACATACAAAATTCAACTCGGCAGTATGATAGTATGACCGTTTAAGCTAGGGAAAATGAAAACGAAATTTGACATTTTCAGTTTTGTTTACTTTGCCCCCATTTAACGTCCACCTCTCACCCTCTCAGCGTTCGCAGATCCTAATGGTGCGCCACGAATTTGGACCAACCTGTACAGGGTCTTCCATTAAAAAAATGCAATTTTGATGTGCCACGCTTTCATGACCAACCCTACAACTTTTTTTTGATACCTTGTAAATTTTCCCCGATAATTCCACGGTTTCCAGACTTATCAGCTACCCTGCACAATCGCAATTCTTAAGAAAGCGGTTTTCAGAAAGGATAGGATTAGGTAATAGGTTACATTTTCAAGTTTCAAAAACGGCATGATAAACTCAATTCACTTTAAAATCAGTTGAATTTCCCTAATAAAAACCTGCTAGAATGCTTACAAAACGCTCCTAACACAAGGGCTACAGTCGAGAGTTGCTGAGGTCGTGTGCCCCAGGTAGAGAACGCACCATGCGGAAATGGCAATGTATTTTTTCGCGAAGGATTCACGAGGCCTTTGAAATTAGCGTTTAACGTACTACTCTGTGATGTACCCAAGTCGACAGCTCCCGCGCTAACGAAAGCGGGAAAAACACGAACTCGGAACACCTGCGTAGTAACACAAACCTCGCACTCGACAATGTCCGGAACACCTACGTTGTGGAAGGCCAGGTTGCACTCACTCGTACCCATGCTAATTATCGGAAAGGCGGAACGCAAATAATACGCTTAATTGAAATTGAAACACAAATAAAGTTTATTAAAGAACTGATCAAAAGTGTAAAAAATGAATCAAAAGGCCGAAAGACATCCTACAAATTTAGACAGAATACATTTAAAGCCAAAAAGTGCCAGGTTCCCCTAGAACTCATCGGACAAAAGAACCGTGCTAAAGAAAATTCCGACTCACTGTTCACAGAGGTGAAATCTAGAGGGAAAATCTGGAGAATGAGAGGTAACATTGGATAATGCTAAACACATTTTACAACACAGCTACAATAGTTATACAAAGAATAATAATCCGAGTAAGTAACGCTTGATTTGGACCGATTGAAATCTGACGTTAATGCAATACAAACTTGATAAGTTAAAGGATGGCCGTCACAAGTAGATTTAAAAAGCACCTTCAATCCCTTCTCATGTGTGAAAGATACATTCCGAAGTCTCTTACATAAAGTGCATAAAATAAACATCATTAATTAGCCAGACCTCCTCCAATCTAGCAGGTATCTAAGATCCTGGATACGGTAACCTTAGACTAAAGTTGTCGTTCGAAATACATGCCGCTAAGTATCTTTATCACTCCGGCATATACCTCTGCAAGGGCGAAACGGTTAATTACACTCAAAAAAAGGCTGATTCGTACACAAAGAATTGAAGTCGCTAATCAATCTAAATGGGTTCAAAACAAACACATGAAAATTGATAACTGGCCAATCTTCAACAAATCAAACAGGAACCACTTTTACATGAAAGCAAATTACACCAAATTTAAGAATCACTTTACCCTGCATTACAACTAGCTGAAGGCAACATAATCTACAATATAAATCAATTACAACTAAGTACATTACCTTTCTGTTACAATGAGCAGCACCCTTGATCACCCAAAGCAAAGTGAACTCAAAGACAAAAATGAACCTGTGGGAGCTCTAAAAAGCTAACTCGGCAAAAACTAAATCTATCCACCATTTCCTCCCTATACAGACTACCATTGTTATAATTGCTGACATTGAAGACTGA
Organism: Photinus pyralis; assembly: GCF_008802855.1. Taxonomy (NCBI): domain Eukaryota; kingdom Metazoa; phylum Arthropoda; class Insecta; order Coleoptera; family Lampyridae; genus Photinus; species Photinus pyralis. The sequence continues at coordinate 30,601,553 of NW_022170663.1, forward strand.
ATACATTGTTGAATAATAAACCTATTGTTTTTTCATGGGAACGCTATTGAATTGTGGCTCGGTATCTGGCAACGGTAGCTTAAACGGTGTCTCAATATACGGTAACGGAACTTCTTGTTTGAAATTTGAAAGCAGACATCTCAACTCTAATCTCTTTCTAGCATCAGACAAACGCAATAACGTACATACGGAACGTTAACTTCAAATATACAGTGGCACCACGCTCAGAAAGTCCCTGACAGAGCGTGTCCGAGGGCCCTAGAAATATAGACCGTACATTCTGATACAAAATTTAAAAACACTTTATCACACCTTATCCGATCGTAGATCCAAGCTATATGTGTCTTGAAAAAGACGAGTTTATATAAAACTGGAGACGGAAAACGTAAAATAAAGCAAATACAAGAAGCAAAGTGTAAACTAAACTAACGTGAAGCGTCAACTGTCAAAACGGAATAATTAATAATTATGGCGCGGAATGTATCGCGTCGTTTTGCAGACTTTCCATTGGCCAGCCTGAATTATTTCAAAATTAGTTCGCATATTTTCCGGGGCTTTTCTGAGCATGGTGGCCTTGTATATCAAAGACGTCGTGGAGCCTTTGCGAAAATAAATTAATTCTGTTTGCCTATGGTGTTTTCAACCTGGGACACACGGTATATGCGCAATGTGCATGCCCAACGGCACCGCAACTCTCTGTTGCCGCCAGTATCCCAACTACACACGCCATTTGTAAAATACACCAACGCTTTTATTAATACCCTACTGTAAACTGGTCTTAACCGTTTGGGGATATTTACGTGCACGAGCGGCGGCTCTGCATGGTGACAAAGCATTGCATTGTTCTTTGTTGGCTACCATGCAAGAAGTTGCTGGTGCCAGTTTGCTGTGTGTCCAAAGGATTAATTTTTAGTGCATTTTAAATAGAATTATTATTGTAAAGAACAGCACCGCAACCAATAATGGATACAAGAAAATTAATTGACCTTCTTAGGGCAACTATAGACCCAAACCAGCGACAACAGGCCGAGGAGCAACTTGCTCAGGTTGGGAAAAACATGTGCTCCCTGCATGCACTAACAATTTTTTTTCTTAACAGATTCACAAAATCATTGGATTTGCTCCATCACTTTTGCAAGTCATAATGATGAACGACTGTGACATGCCGATTAGGCAAGCCGGTGCAATTTACCTAAAGAATCTTATATCCCAAAATTGGCATGATCGAGAAACTGAGCCAGGACAAGCCCTCCCATTTTCATTGCACGAACAAGATCGATCCTTAATTAGGGAAAGCATTGTCGATGCAGTAGTTCACGCTCCCGAACTCATACGTACTCAATTATGCACGTGTATTAATACAATGGTTAAACACGATTTTCCTGGGAGATGGACACAAATTGTTGATAAGGTATTTAGATAATTACCCGCACAATTTTCCACTCAACTTCGAACTTGTAGATTAGTATATATTTATCAAATCCAGAGACTAGCGGTTGGCACGGCGCTTTGTTATGCTTATATCAACTAGTGAAAAATTTCGAATATAAGAAGGCGGAGGAACGAGGACCTTTACACGAGGCGATGAACTTGCTTTTACCTCAATTATATCAATTAGTAGCTAGATTATTACCGGACCCGTCTGAACAAGCGGTGCTTTTGCAAAAGGAAGCTTTAAAAATTTACTTCGCCTTAACGCAGTACACGCTCCCATTGGACCTCATTAGCCGCGATGCCTTCACCCAGTGGATGGAAATATGCAGGCAGGTAGCCGAACGGCCGGTACCGCCCGCCGCTTTGCAACCCGACGAAGACGAGCGACCAGATTTACCTTGGTGGAAATGTAAAAAGTGGTCGCTTCACATTCTGTATCGTATGTTCGAGAGGTACGGCTCGCCGGGAAACGTGACGAAAGAATACAATCAGTTTGCCGAATGGTATCTGCAGACGTTTAGCGGCGGAATTCTCGAAGTTTTATTGCGCTTACTGGATGCCTATCGTAATAAAGCTTGGTTGCCTCCCAGAGTTTTGCAACAAACTCTTAATTATTTAAACCAAGCTGTTTCGCATGCGCATACCTGGCGGTTACTGAAGCCTCATATGCCTACGATAATACAAGATGTATTATTTCCACTTATGAGTTATTCGGCAGAGGATGAGGAGCTGTGGACGGTCGACCCTCACGAATATATTCGTGTCAAATTTGGTAATTTTTTGAATTTAATTGTCATTTTGCTTTCATCATTACACAATCAAAATTGGGCTTACAGAAACTACAGTGAGTTTTTCCTAAAGCTGAACGTACTATTTTCACCATTGTTCAGTTTTGAAAAAACACAGCAACTTAATTGGTACGTGGCTTGATTTTCCATCTGTGAACTACCTTTCAATGTTGTGCACTTATTTGGCAGGTGCATAAAAAATCATAAGAATCAGATTTTCTTAATTTTTATGTAATAATATTATTTATTGAATGTCTTTATTTGGGTCACAGTATATTATTACAAAAATGTAACTGCCTAAAGCATATAATAATTTTATATACACTTTACAGTTAGGCCGCGCTATTCCAAAAAGTTTACTTCTTAAAAAGAACTACATAGATGGCAGTGAAACACACTGCTGAAATTAATTTAGCATAAAAGTAAACCATATGCAGTGTCAATATTCATCTACAGCTCTGATTTATTATATTACAGAGTTTAAATTTTTACACTGATATTCTATCTGCATTTGCCATCTGAAATATAATCCCTGAGCCATAAACAGAGTGTTCCTAAATATGGAATGGCTTATTTTATGACTAAGTAAAAGTTCATAGAAACATAGGTTCACAAATGCTTCATTACTGCAGGATTTTATTATAGGTCTCTGTACACTTTACAATTTAACCTTTAATTTATATACATATGCAAACACAAGATGCAATTTCCAATGCTAACTGTCAAAATTAATAAAAACAAGATGCAAACAAAAGCAGAGCTAATTACCATTTTAACTACTGAAAATGGATTTTTTTTTCACAATCTACCAGTGGCGCACCGAAAAAAAGTTCAGGGGTAGAAAATGGAACATGGTCCCTGAAAAAACACCTTGTAGAGTTTCACTACCATTCACATTATTAATGATGTAAGCCCTTCAGCGTAACTTATATTTCAAATTTGAGCCAAATATTTCAAAAACTGCTGAAGATATAACGAACAAGTAAAAAGGTTTTTGCTCTAAGGCGAATAACTTCAGCGCATCCCAAAAGTTAATAGTTATGTGCGCTATGTTTTTCTGTACTAGAGCCATCTATGGTTAAAATTTCAAAGAAAATAAAGAAGGAAGTTGGCACTGTAGACTGCGCATGCGCACATCTAATGTTCACAATATGAGATATGTTTGCCTTTACCAGAAGTATCTGTTGTAAAAATGCCAACAAAATACATCTAAATAAAAAAGTTGATATTGCGCAGCCTGTGCATGCGCACATTATTCGTCAAGATTTTCTTGGCTCAGCTGCCAGAGCTATAAGCCATCAAATTCAAAAAGAATGAACTAAATATATTGAAAACTGTAGGAGGAGTTAAGGTATCGGACAGGCGTACGGACAGACGAACAGAGAAAGTGGCTGCAATAGCGTACCCAACTTCGTTGGAAAATGCAGTAAAAAAAACTTTAAAACTCCCTGTACCTGTAGATGTAACAAAGCGTTTGCGGACCTATGTTTGTATGAACTTTTAGTAATAAAATAAGGCAAAAAACATTATATTTAGGAACACTCTGTATGTTGTCACATTGAACAAGATACGCTGTGGTCATACCTGTCATATGCTCGCTTTGCATTGCTCACGTCGGACAGAGGGGTATCTCTTTTAATAAAAATGATGAAGTCTAGTCATCATGCTTTTAAAAAAAACAGAAAATTCAGATCTCTTCCGAAGAAGAAAAACCGAAATTTAACGACCTTGTATATATTTCTTTCTGATGTAATTTGAACAGATACAAAAAAATAGAAAACACTTTCTCATTACCACTTTTTTGCACTCTACAAGACACCATTGAGAGATTTTCAATACAACGTTTCGTTTCGGAGATATCATTGTTTTATATAACCCGTAAAAAAAGTACGCACTGTATTGAATAGAATTTTTTTAAACAGAATGGACTTTTAGGTCCCAAGAGATCGTGGCAACCCGTTCGCATTCCGCAATACGTTTCCTGTTATCGCCATACATACTTTCGTTCACGTTCGCTGTGAAGCGATACATGTGGAAATTTCCCTATGATATATAAATGCAAAGTCAAATTTTTGAAACCGTTCAAGCAAATAGTGAATGTTTTCTGTAGAAAGATTCACCTTCGATTGGCTTGCTTTCAGTTTTCTTTATTAAATTTAAAAAAATGGAAAGGATAATATTACACTGTCATCAATATTTGTGATGGCGTAGAGTAGGTAATTGTTCTTTGTATAGCTTTCTAGCCACTAATATTGGTCAATGTCATGATACAGAATGCTCATTTTTTTCTTAAACGCGTGTTCTACTGCGCATTACGTCACGTGCGAAACTTTGGCGCCAAAATTCAAATGTTTACAGCATGATCTAATTTTTAGCTTCCTAGAGCGCGAGCTAGGTATCTATTGCGACAGCCGTTTTTTGGACATCAAATGTCGACGTTTTAGATCATTTTAAGCAACTTTTAAAGAATAAATTTTTTTCCGTCTGTATGTACGTATGTACTTACGTATGTTGGCAATTTTCCAAGAAAACGGCTCGATGGATTTTGTTCAAATTTTGTATATGAATATTAGGCATACGGAACAGAAAAATAACGGACCGGATTTTTGAAAAAAAAATTTGGAGCACCACAACGGCATCGAACTTTTTTTTTTTCAAATTGCAACCTAACATTTTTATTACGTTATTCGAAAGACCTTATATTTCGCGTACAACCTACAAAAATTGTCCAGGTTTTATTACAAAAAACTGTCACGGTTAAAAAAAGTAAAATATCTGTTATTGTCATCGTTGGAACACTAACATTCACGACAGCTGCATAGTACGTTGCTAACATTGGTTTTTAATTTTTTTGCTCCCTTTTGCCATTTCTATTTCAGAGATCATTTTTGCAGTGAAGTGAAATTGAAAATTGATTTGTTTAGAATTCCTTCTTTTGGATACCTTCATGTTCATTATAATTGCAATAAGAAATCGGGAAAAATTTAAAGGAAATTTTGATGGTAGGTCCAGTAAATAAAATCCATGCGCAAAACTCAACTTTCTTACTTCCTCTAACAATAATAAATAAAATGCATGAGCAAAAAATCGCGTTGCGCATTCAAATACTAACCGGGAGCAACGTTGCTTGATTTTAGACAATAAAGGAATGAATTATTGGTAATAATAATTATAATTATTAAACACAAACAAAAGGTGGTTTTGAGCTAGGAAGCTGTTCTGTCAAGAATTTGGCACCTGGTTTAAATTTTCCTAATTAGATTTATTGCCGAATTTTTGATAAAATAATGAGAAATGCGCCTGAATATGAACTAATTCGTATATCATTATATGAAAAAAAAAGCTTCTTTGGATTGGTGTCATTATGAACCCTCTAAGTTAACATGGGGAGCAACGATAAATAAAAGGTTTTTCCCATGTTAATTGCCTATGTTCGGTTTTGAAATATTCACCTGGTATATTTCCCAATAAACTCTAATTTTCTTTGAATTTCTATCTAAACGAAGAACTATGCAAATTTACCTAATACCTAATAGTGGAGCGTATACAAATATTAAAAAGTAAATTGAAACCCGTATTGATTTTTATTCCAAGTGCCTACTTATATATTATTTGCGCAATGCACTATTTTAAAAACGTCGTTAATTTTATTTATATTCGTAGTGTTTACGTATAAAATTTCATTTAAATATTTTCATGAATAGTTTACATTGCACATGCAAATTTTAGACACTGCGCATGCGCAGAATCACATTTTGCAATCGTTATTACTTTCACTTTTTTGCTAAGTAAATATGAAATCTAATTTATATATCTTCATAAATAAGAAAGCATTATACATTTTCGCCAGCCTGACGGACGGTAAAGTGCGGCCAATAATAGCGTTTGTAAAGAAAATACGCTACAAACATGGTAAATGGTCATCGTGCCGTTTATTCCATTGTGACCAAAAAGTTGTGCTTTTATATTGTTTGATTAATATGAGAATGTATGAATACATCCTGTAACGTCGTAATGTGAACCAATAAATTAAGATATCCCCTCTGTGAAGAACAGACGGAACCAGATCTGATAGAAGGAAGTTATACTGGTTGCCTATGCTGCAGAGTTTGTTTGGCGATCATTACTTTCAAACCAAAGTTGGTTTATTACTCGAAGAAAAAAAAAATTGTTGGCCCACTGTTTCTGGAATTTGACCCAATGTTGGTATTTTTGTATGCAACGCTCTGTATATCTCGGCGTCAAATTTTTTTTAATTTTAGCCGTAGATTCATGGAAATTTTGTTTTGTTTATTTAACTAAAGTAAAGCAATCGATACCAACCAATAAAAATATCTTAAGCCCTAATGTATGTTCAGAGCCCCAATGCCATATAATTGGCATTTTCTTATTCTGTATGGTGTCTGGTTAAACAAATAGAAAAGGTGGTCCAAAATTGTTTGATTACGCCACTGGATTCTACGCAAGAATATCTAAAGTAGGCAGTTTTTATCTTTTTTAACGCATTTCCACAAAAATAAAAAAAATGCGGTATTGTGGTCACGTTGTCCGTCCGCTCTTTCGTTGAGACGCTACTAGTTTTTTATCTTAAGAGCTATTACTCTACTTTTTTCGCTATTTGGTTCGTTATGGTGTCGAGGCTTGCACCAAGGAAGTTTTTCTGTGTTTATTGCTAGAAAAGTTATTGTAAAGAAAACAAAAAACCATTTTTTACATGTTCCATTATTTTACACTTTTGTCGTTTATTAACGATCCTAGAGATCGTTTATAATTTTGTATTGCTGTCTGTCGTCCGTCTGTTGGTCTATCCGTGTGAACGATAACTTTGTTTAGAAATGTTCGATCGCTTTGACACCTCCGTTAGTTATGAACTGCATTGCATAAAATTTAATATGGGCATAGCTTTAGCCATATAATAGCAATGCCAAAAGTTGAGTTGAATCGATTCACAATGCCCTTTTCGCATCTCGACTATTTATAAACCAAATTGCACACTTTTTAGCGCATTTCCACAAAAATAAAAAAAAAATGCGCTATTGTGGCCACTTTGTCCGGCTGTCCGTCCGCTCGTTTTGCGACGCTACTAGTTCTTTATCTTAAGAGCTATTGTTCGTTATGGTGTCGAGGCTTGCACCAAGGAAGGAATTTTTTCTGTACCGCTTACAAAAAAAAGTTATTGTAAAAAAAACAAAAAACCGTTTTTTACATGTTCCATAATTTTACACTTTTGCCGTTTATTAACGATCCTAGAGATCGTTTATAATTTTGCATTGCTATCTGTCGTCTGCATGCTGGTCTGTCCGTCTGTTCCTTTGTCGGTCTGTCCATCTATCTGTCCGTGTGAACGATAACTTTGTTTAGAAATGTTCGATCGCTTTTACATCTCCGTTAGTTATGAACTGAATTGCATGATATTCAATATGGGCATAGCTTTAACCATATAATACGCAATGCCAAAAGTTGAATCGAATCGATTCAAAATTCACAGTGCCCTTTTCGCATCTCGACCATTTATAAGCCGAATTGCAAACTTTTTTACTATAAAAGTATTTGAATGAAATTTGATACATAGGCACTTGGAATAAAGGAAAATCAAACGCCAATTTCAAAATTTGGTTTTGCGCATGCGCAGTGCCAACTTTTTTATTTGCGGAAGAATTTACACGAAATTTGATACATAGGCACTTGGGATAAAAGAAAATCAAACGCCAATTTCAAAATTTGGTTTTGCGCATGCGCAGTGCCAACTTTTTTATTTATGGAAGAATTTAAACGAAATTTGATACATAGGCACTTGGGATAAAGGAAAATCAAACCCCAATTTCAAAATTTGGTTTTGCGCATGCGCAGTGCCAACTTTTTTATTTATGGAAGAATTTAAACGAAATTTTATACATAGGCACTTGGGATAAAGGAAAATCAAACGCCAATTTCAAAATTTGGTTTTGCGCATGCGTAGTGCCAACTTTTTTATTTATGGAAGAATTTAAACGAAATTTGATACATAGGCACTTCGAATAAAGGAAAATCAAACGCCAATTTCAAAATTTGGCTTTGCGCATGCGCAGTGCCAACTTTTTTATTTATGGAAGAATTTAAATGAAATGTGATACATAGGTACTTGGAATAAAGGATCATCGAGCGCCAGTCTCAAAATTTTCCTTTGCGCATGCGCAGTGCCGACTTTTTTATCTATGGCACCATTTAAGTGAAATTTGATACTTAGGCGCTTGGAACAAAGGAAAATCTAAATTAGTTTTAAAATTTAGGTTTGCGCATGCGCAGTTCCAACTTTCTTATTTAGAAAATCATTGAAATGAAATTCTTCTCATAAACTGAAATTGAAGTAACACGTCAAAAATGGATTGCCCATGTGCAACGCTATCTTTCATATTTGTGGCCGGATTTTTACGATTTTATCAGAAGTTGCATCTTATAAATGGAAAATGAATGCAAGTGGAAATGCGCTTTATGTAAATCGTTTACGATTACTTTTTAACTTGTTTATTTATAAAAGTGTTTAAATGAAATTGGATACATAGGCGCTTGGAATAAAGGAAAATCTAACGCCAGTTTCAAAATTTGGTTTTGCGCATGCGCAGTGCTAACTTTTTTATTTATGGAAGCATTTAAATGAAATTTGATACTTTTCTGCTAAATCCCCAGAAGTCAACATTGTATGGCCACACTGTAAGGTGTAGATGGGATGGTGCTATTGAAATTTTGGTAAAAGAACATGCTACAGGCTTCTGTTTGAGAAAATATCACTTAAAATTTTCTTATCTCACAGATGTATTCGAAGATTTCGTCTCTCCGGTGACTGCCGCTCAAGCTCTTCTTCATTCCGCCTGCAAGAAACGCAAGGAGATGTTACAAAAAACGATGCAGTTGCTAAACCAAATATTAATAAACCCCGCGACGGAAGCCGCACAAAAAGATGGAGCCCTACACATGGTGGGATCGTTAGCCGACATATTGCTTAAAAAGAAAGGATACTGCGAGCAACTAGATCAGCTGTTCATTAAATACGTCTTTCCCGAGTTCTCCAGTCCGAGAGGTCACATGCGCGCGCGCGCCTGTTGGGTGCTTCACTATTTCAGCGAATTTGCGTTCAAGCAGGAGGCGGTGTTGGCCGAGGCGATGCGATTGACCGTCAACGCGCTTCTGCAGGACAAGGAATTACCCGTGAAGGTGGAAGCCGCCGTAGCTCTGCAGTCATTGTTAAATTACCAGGATCGTTGTCACCGCTATGTGGAACCGCAAGTGAAGCAAATAGCGCTCGAACTGCTGACTATCATTAGAGAGACGGAAAACGAGGATGTAACCAGCGTTATGCAGAAGCTCGTGTGCGTTTTTACACAGCAACTCGCTTGCATTGCCGCCGAAATTTGCCAACACTTAGCAACGACCTTTAGCAAGGTAGCTCACGAGGTATAATCCTTGTCTCTACTTCATTCCATTTCAGGTGCTCGATACTGATGAAGGTTCCGATGAAAAGGCGATAACAGCGATGGGTTTGTTAAACACTATTGAAACACTACTTACCGTCTTAGAAGAGCAACCGGAAGTTTTGCAACAGCTGGAACCGACCGTTTTACAAGTAGTTGCGCACGTTTTACAGAACGAGGTGCAAGAATTCTACGAGGAAGTTCTCTCGCTGATTTACGACCTCACCTGCAAACACATCTCGCCGGACATGTGGCGCGTTTTCGAACTGCTGTATCAAGTTTTTATGAAGAACGGCCTGGATCACTTCACCGACATGATGCCCTCATTGCATAACTATATCACCGTCGATACGGACGGATTTTTAGCCGACGAGAAACGATTACTCGCCATTTACTCCATGTGCAAGCAAGTTTTGAATAAGGATTGCGGCGAAGATCCCGAATCTCACGCCGCCAAATTACTTGAGGTCGTTTTGCTTCAATGTCGAGGTCGCATCGATAACGCCGCACCTTTACTTGTAGAGTTGGCTGCTTCTAGGTAGGTAATAATCGTGCTATGTGTAATGGCATACAGTCACTAAAATAAAGAAAGGCACTCAAGGCCTGTGAACAGTATACCACGCTCATGCGATCGATTGAAACAAATCAATTAAAAGAAACCAACTAATGTTGTTTTTTAAATCTTCATTTGTTTTCTCTCTTCATTATTGACTTCTAAGAAATTTCAATTGTAGATGTGACTTTTTGGTGCTGGATAACTCAATTTAACGGACATACTTGGAAAACCTTATAGAGGTTTCACTTGTGCATTTACTGCTCGATCGACAGACACTCAAACTACTCAGAATACGTGACCCACATAACATGAGCTAGACTATTCACTTTTACAAACAAATTAAGTCTCTTGAATCACTTTCTTCAACCACCAAGACTGACTGTCCTTCACCAAAAAGCCCCATTTAACTTCTTTTCCTTTTTAATCATTCTTCCCTCCTCAGACCTTTTGATCCTGACCGTATATCATTTTAAAAGCATTAAGCAATCACATCCATATTTGGCCGCAGTCACATCCATATTTGGCCGCAGTCACATCCATATTTGGCCACAGTCCAATTTCGAAGGAACGACGGTTGGTGCTCCCCCACTCGTACAATGAACTGTCCCTCTTCGTTAAACTAGCATATGTTAAATACGGAGAACACTGTTTATCTTTTAATGAAACTGTAAAAAAAACTCCTTATCGCCAGACCGAATTAAATTAAAAAAACATTTCTCGTCTCGACGATTCATGGTTAAGAGGAAAAATGTTTTTTTCCTAAAATATACCAAACAAATATGCATAAAAATACATGCATCGCAATCTTGTATGAATTTTGCATCCAGTACATATTACTTTTGCTCAGAAAATATGAGAAGGAGCACCTCTCTTTAAGGAGTGTAACTTCGGTGTAGGTTAACCGATTTTGACATAATTGGTCTCATTCTAAGCGTGTAGTAATCAGATTTGACATAAATTGAGTATTTTTAGTATACGTGATTAGTGGTAGAGGGCGCGGTTTGACATGAAAATAAACTTTGCAGATTTTCTTGAAAATTTCAAATGAAACGATACAATTATTATATGATATAAGATGAAAAAGTGAAAATATCAATGAAAACCGCATTTTGATATCTGTTTCCAAAGCGGAAATATGGCACATCCACAAATTTAAACTGCAATATTTATATTCATCAAGTTGGATTTGAAACAAAAGAACACATAACAAGCGATAATTAAAATTAACACTCAAATTATGAGCAACAAATAAATTATTCAAATTTTAAATCGGAGAAATATAAATTACATAATAAAAGAAACTATGAACTAGTAAGAAAATATGACAAATGTAAATGTTCAAAATGTGTGATTCTTTTGTGTTAAAGCCAGCTTAGATGAATATTGCAATTTCCATTTGTAAATGTGTGTATTTTCGCCCTATCTCTGCTTAGGAAACAGATATCAAAACGCGGTTTTTACTGATATTTCCACTTTTTCTACCACTAATCACTTTACCACAAAGACTATTGATGTAAAATCTGATGACGTGAAGAGAGCTCTTTCCAATAAGACCAATTATGTGAAAGTCTTGTTCCTAACCTAAAATTTAGGCCAAAGAAAATTTTATACCCTCAACATTTTATTTTTTTAAGCTAATTTTTCCGGAATTATTTTTGTTATATAATTTGTAAAAAAGGAAGCTTTTAATGCCGCCGTAAATGTTCGAAATGTTGACCATCACGATATATATCTATCTATGTCATATATATCTCAAGATATCGAGATGCTGTTTTCGCGAGCTTGTTTAGGCATCATTTAGCTACTTTTTCATGGGGAAAAAAATCGAACCAATGCATTTAATTTTTTTGAGAAAATTAACCATTTCTGTCGGAATGTCGAAAAAAGCCCTGAAGCGGTGACATGTGAAACTAACAAAACTTCAAATATTATAATATTTGTAGCTGAAGAATAGCTCTTTTGAACTAACCCGAGTGTGTTTAAATTGGGTTAGCCGTTTCGAAGATACAGGGTGTTCTTTACGGAAACCTTTGATTACCCCCCACCACTTCAGTTTTAGAGATACAGGAATTGTCAAGCAAAAAAGGTTCAGATTATCGTCGACTTCAAAGACCGGACATTTTTTTGTTAGGTTAATATAGCGGAATTCACGGAAACATCACTTTTTTAGAATCCAGATTGCAGTTACGCCCCCTAGCGGCCATTTCAGAAACTAAAAAGATTTTCCAGTTTTTTCTCGTGGCCGTTTTAGTAATAGAATTTTTTTTCCGCAAGCCTCTACGATGGATAGGTTCTCAGATACAGTACCTCGCATTCTTAGTTGGCCACCCTGTACAATGGCAACCGGTCGCTAAACCACCCAAAAGATCCTGTCCAGCTATCTCAATTTAGTTCAGAGATACTAACAAAACCTTTAAAAAAGTCCACCAAATTAATTTTTTAATTAACACCTGATATAATTATGGGTACAAAATAGAATGAAATTAACATAAAAACGGATCGTAATTTGGGCTCGATTAAACGTAAAGCTAACCATTTACAGATGAAACAAAGTCGATTCAACATCGATCAATCAAATAAGCTGATAGGCACTCAGGGCCAGATAACATACCGCGCAACAAGCGATTGATTAAACAAATTTAATTTAAAGAAAGTTCTAATTACTTACGTGAAATAATCCTTATCATCCCGTCGTAATAGTTTTTCAACAAACAGGCGGACTAACACATAAAACAAACACCAAGCTCAATGACGCTTCGGAACTGACTCTTTTCAAATACCCTGAAATACGGCATAGGTACACAAAAAAAATCGCTACGTCTCAACGTCGACCACCAAAAAAGCTTGAATAACGTCCTCCTTTCCTAAATTAACTTCCGCATATTATTTTTTATTTGGCGCCCAACGTGGGGCGTCAGGAAAACGGAAAATTAGATCAAAAAGGTAAAAAAATTTCTTTTGGTACTCAGACATTTATACAGGAAAAGGAAATTTGTACTGTTGTGAAGGGTTAATAGAAAATTATCTCAATAAAGAAGAACGTTTAAAAAAAGATGTCTACAATGGGGATGAACACCGAAGACGAATATGTCACTGAAATCGGATGTGAAGGCGGATTTGAATTAACAGTTGGAAGTTCACCAACAGAACCAAGTCAAAGGAATTCAAGACCAGAAACTGCAAGAAGAAGTTGTAGTGAAGTCCAAGATTAAGGGAAGAAGAGGTTCATCAGGTGTTGGCGCATTTAATGGCAACTCGCTTTGCGAATAACAGGATCTATCATTGGAGTTTGATTTTGCAAGAGTATTCATTTGAAATCAAGTACATAAAGGCACAGATATACACAAACAGATTACTAACTTTATGCATTTAATGGAATTTAGGTATACAGTGACAGTGTAATCATACAGTGGTGATATTTTCTTTTGGTAATTGGGAGATCCTGTATATTTTGGGCGAATACATCAGATTAATAGAAATTCCCCTGGAAACCAAAGTGATGAATTTATCTTGCTGGACACAATTGTGGTAACATTATTGTAACCATACCAGAATCTACTAATTTGGTTAAACCAATCAGCTCAATCATAAATTGGAAAAAACGTGGCCGACATGACGCATTATGGCCACGCTGTCTTTAAACAGTCACTGTATACCTAAATACAGTGACTTTGGCGACAATAGAGTGTCTAGTTTTTGATTGGTTGTTGAGATCGGCGGCCATGTTGCAATGAAATATATATGTATAATATTGTATTATAGTGCACGCAAATGTATTGCCTAGTTCTAATTTGAATTTTTGATGCAACATGACGGTTGGGCTCCTATAGTCATCACTGTCTGTTTATAAAGTCACTGTATTTCCGTATATAGTGATCAGAAGGAGATCAGAGGTGCTTTCTTTCGGTGATCCAAATGCGTTTGGATTGTCAAATCACGTTCTTTCGAAGTGTGATCTTATGATCATGATTGCTAAAATCGTGAACAAACTGAACATAAAAGTTTTATGACACTAATTCCTAACCTATAAATGTATGGATATTTTTGCTCAAATGTTAGATTAGTCAATATTTGTAACTGAAGAGAAGCATAATCGTGCAAGTACTTCCACTTCTATTTAAATTATTTTCATTATCCAAACAAAAAGTACGTAATTCAAATGTAAATGTGCACTACGTAAACTTAACCATACTTTGATTTAAATTCGCGCGTTCTTTCGTAAAACGTGATCCTACGAATCACGATCTCGAAATCTTGATTTCGAAGTAGCCGAAAGAAAGCGCCTCAGATCTATTAGGACCAATGAGCCATTACCAATAGATTATTTGACCAACCTACCTAAAAGTGAAAAAAAAAAGTAACTGAGAAACCATGGTGAACTTGGGTAAAGTTAGGGGAGAGAGGGGCAGCAATGGAAAAAGGTTAAGTTTCATGTTAATTAAATTAAATTCAAGAAACATCCATAATTCCAATGGTTTTGTTTAGTTTTCAAGGGGGTTTCTATGTACTTCTCGATTTTCTGAATCAATTTAAGGGCAAAATTTGAATTTCGTATCAAGGGACTAGATTGATTCAGTTAGTTTGATCAAAAGGCCTTCCTCTCTCTTGTTTAAAAAATTTCCCTTTCTTCTGTTCCTCTGTCCTTAACAAAATATTGCGCCTTCACAAGAATTAACATCTACTAACTTCGGCGATAACACGTACTTATCTTGAAACTAATTAGCTTATGTACTGAAGAAAAGTTCTTTGCTACGACCGGAGAAAAACAAATATTACGCAAATAATTCCTAATTGAATAAATCTAGCCCCTTAACACATAATTTAAATTTATAATTACCAAAATAATCTACGCTTTAGAAATAATTGAAATTATACAGCGTGGCCCAACAATGTTACAAAAATACCCACATCTAATAAATGAAATCTTTTCATTGCAGATTGCTACGCGAGGTGCGAACTAGTGAACTCCGAACGATGTGCTTACAAGTACTAATAGCTGCTTTATACTACAACCCTCAACTGTTATTCTCCGTACTAGACAAATTGCCAGATTTCACAGCACACTTTGTTAAGCAATGGTTACACGACGCAGACTGTTTCCTTGGCATTCACGATCGTAAGATGTGCGTCTTGGGACTGTGCACGTTAATTAGCATGCCCGGCAGACCTAGCACGTTATTAGAATTGGCACCGCAAGTCGTTCCGGCGATTGTCCTACTGTTCGATGGACTCAAGAGAGCTTATGCCGCTAAAGCGCAAGAGGCCGCGGAGGAGGAGGAGGAGAGCGATTGTGATGATGACGACGTCGAAGAAGTCTTAAGTTCGGACGAAGACGATATCGACGAGCAGGGACAAGTAAGTGGCATTTGATGCGACTCACGTTTAGAGGTGGGAGATTTTCACTTTTAAATTTGAGTGAGATGTTCTTCCAGTGTGTGTAACATTAGAACTAAAAATTCCCCAGTTAGTAAAAAGATTATTAACGTTACACGTACTGGTGGAAAAGAAAATCGATTTTAAGCCAAGCACTTACTTGTTAGGAATACTTGGAAAGTTTGTCGAGAAAGGCTGTGAACGCGGGCGCAGCGGCGGGTATGCAAATCACAGCGAATATCACAGACGACGATGAGGAAGATAGTGATTCCGACTCAGATTATGAACCCAATGAGGAAACCGCATTGGAAACTTATACCACTCCTCTCGACGAAGATAATTGCGAAATTGATGAATATTTTGTGTTTAAAGAAGTCATGCAAAGTGAGTATTTGCGTTTGTATTCTGAGCTTTCATGTTAATTGTTTCAGGACTACAAAGTACAGAACCAGAATGGTATCAAGCTTTAACCAATAACCTTACGGAACAACAGAGTAAGGCTCTTATGGAAATTAGTTTATTAGCTGATCAACGAAAGGCGGCACGCGAAAGTAAAAAGATTGAACAACAAGGAGGTTTGTACTTTCGTTATATTCCGAGGCTATTCCCTAATCTAATGCACCTGTATTGTAATTACCGGTGTGTCTTGATAATTAGGGACAGATTACATTTACCACAGTACGGCTTAATGGTGAAAATACCATTAAGATATGTCGTTTGGTAGTACAACTTTTGTTTAGGGCTATTTATACAGTGTCTGAAAAGTATGGAATATATTATATATATTTTTGTAAATGACAAGATATGTCTTTGCCAACTTATTTGGTAATGTTTCAAAAATGTAAAGTACTAAAGTACAAATGCCACCAGGGGCGCTTTTGAAGTTCATTTTGTTCGCGTTCTACAAGCAAGTGTGCATTAGGGTACCCTGGTGTTTTCAAAAAAACATTTTTAAACTCGGAGTAAAAGCACAAAGACACAACTTGGCTATTTTAAATGGAACGCTACCTAAATTGTATTACAATAATGGATATTACTCTATGTTTTTGTTGGTAGCCATGTCTAGGGATATTATCTGATATTTTAGGTGCGTTCGATTATCCGTTTCAGGAGTGAGCAGAACATACAGTGCAAAAGGTCATGTGATCACTGGGGCAAATTTAATAACTGTACAATAAACAAACGGTATGTAGCGGATGGCATAACCTATAAATTTTGTACAATTTGGCTGGTCAAGTACTAAACCATGGGAATGTGTGGTAATATTCATTACAGACGCAAATGATGTCCAAATTATCTTTATGAAATAAATCGCAAACAAAAACAATCAAACAGAGGTTAATTTTTAGGTTAAAATAAACATGACCATGTGATCGCGTCTATTGCTCTCTGTCTGCACTCTCTCACGAGATGGAATGTTTGGAGTTAACTCCTTTCACTCTGTTTTGTAATAAAAAACGATACGGAGTTAACACTTTTTCTGGTGCACCAATAAACGAACGCACCTAATATAAACACAGATCTTGAAATTCACGACTTCCTAAAAAATATATCCAAAAGTGGTTTGTGATCCTCTTATTCTCGCCATATTTGTAAATGCTATCCCGCATATTACTTTTTATTGTGAAAAATTCGTATTAATCACCTTCTTTTTAGGTTACGTGTTCACGCAGCAAACTGTGCCAACTACATTCAATTTTGGTGGAAGTGGATCAATCGGCGGTTCATGAGACCTATATAATTTTTATGGTGTCTAAGCAACGGCAATTTTTTATTTATTGACTGAAACGTGATTAGTTGTACAGCTGGTTTATTAACAAAAAAAGTTTTACTTCTTATTCTTGATTGTTTTCTCTTTTTTTTGTAATTAGTACTGATTATGTATTAAGTGCCTTTTTATTATTCTGTGTATTTAAACCTCTAAATTAGACACAATGAGTAAATAAAAAATAGCTTTTTATTCCTTCAGCGTTGCATATTATTTTAACATAAGTATTAACCCTCTTCATTTCATTGATAATAAATTTCTCTTATTACCCGATGAAACGAGACTTCATGGCGGCAGAGTTATACACTGTGATCAGACAGTAATACGAAACTTAGTTCGGCAATCATCTAAACACAAATTAAGTGTAAACTTATCAATACTGCAGACAGCTTATTATACATTAGAAACCATCCGCGATTTACATCGTGAAGTAAAACCTTTGAAACTTATCTGTTAAAGTCAATTTTGGAACCCGATTTAAATTAATAACAAAACGACACATTTTGACAAAGTTACGAAATCACTTCAGGCAACGATCAAAGTAAGTACCGCCAACATAACCTCCTCGCATAGCCTTCTGGACATTCTGTTCGAATAAACGGCGATTGCTCGTTAACACTTCCGCAGCCTCCTTATTTAAGGGGTCTTCCGGATTTGGCTCCAAAAATAAATATTGTAGACCGTAGACGATACTATTTATAGTTAGAACAGGCTTCCAATCCTCTCGTAGTATATTGAGACAGACGTTACCCTGTTGGTCTATGTTCGGATGATAAACTTGAGTTTCACACTTCACCTTTGGAGGTTCGTGTGGATAATTAGGGCCCACTTTGAAACTAAAAACAAATCGACCAGTTCGATAGAATCCTTCATCCGGACATATGATCAATTTGAAAGACAGCAAATCGTCGGCATCGGGAAACTCTGTGTTGCAGGTCTTTGGTAGATTCAATTCGTTTATATCTGTAAAAATAAGCGACTAGTGATCGTGTTTGTTGGAAGAAAACTTACCCTTTGTAATTCTAAGCTGAGCTGCAGTGGCCTTCTTTTGATTATTACTCCTTGGAGATGACTCTCCATCCTTCTTCTGTTGCTTTAGTGAAAACAATTTTATCATATTTAGAGAATGTGTTTGAATTGTATTATAGTTATACGTATCCAATTGGAAATTCAGTATTATTTCCTTACTATTAACAATTTACATATGCATAATTATTTGTGAACTGTCAAGATTGGAAACAAAAAAACTCGCAATGAACTTGGAATATTTATCCACCAATCACAATTAGGAACACAACAAAGGCTACGTTCAACTATTTAACCAAATTTTTCATATGTAACTATGTTCATTCTAATCCTAAAAATGTTCATTAGGCCGGATTGGAAGGGCTGATGCCATTGAATGAGTAGTTAATTACTTATTCAATGCTGCTTATTTTCAAAACTAGGTTGTTATTAAATTAGGGCTTTAAAAGGTTTATACAGGGTGTACCATTATTTCCAAATAAATTAATTGTTCAAAATGCTTCGTACCTATACAAGCCGAGGGCCACCACGGGGATCTCGGAAACTGTAAAGGCGGGTTTAGGCTCGTACGCAGAACGGCGCTGCTGCAGAAAGTCGCAGCCGCAGGTAGTTCGAGACCATGTTGATATACGGCCTTGTTTATGCTTGAACGCACAAATACAAAACGTAGGTTGCCGCAAATATGCTTGTCTGTAGGAGACGCAGAAGTTCGCAGAATTTAAACTTTGTACGCAGTTGTTTGTAGTCGGGCGTACAGCTCTTCTTGATCCTTTGTCACCATACTTGAAAAACATTTAGAAACCTTCCAAATTTTCTCCTATATTTGTTAACAGGTCTTACTGCCCACCGTCGTACCCTCCTTTGAGTATGCAAGAGCCCCAACTCATTACTTAACGCCGTTAGTAACAGTATTTTCTTTAATTTAATTCTCTTCTTGTCTGCCATTGCAGAAATAAATCAAAAATCTGTTTTTTCTATTCACTTAACCAACCACGTTATTTAACGACCAAAAGAGGTTAGGTTTTAAATGTCAATTTCGACACTTGAACACTGAGAACAACTGCGTACCAACATAAACAGATAGATCACTAGTACACACGGGGGCGTACTTCTGCAGCTGAAATTTCCACTCACTTCTGCAACGTGTGCATTCTGCGTACGAGCCTAAACCCGCCTTAAGAGATAGGTAGTTTCAATTTGGCGTATTATGATGCTTACCAGCTTAACAAAATGCTGTATGACGACTGGTTCTTTATTCGGTGTCGCTACTCGCGCCTCTACCACAATTACATTGCTGTTGTATATAAATTTATTTATTTGTGCTTTGTAAAGTAGGTAGTTTTTATTGAGTTAACGTCACGTTTATGTTTTTGTCATCACCGATTTGTACGGACAATTCGTTGTCAATCAAAATTTTGCTTTTGCTAGTATAAAGTCGTTTGAATTATTGATTTTTATTTACTATCAATTACTTAGGGTTTTAGTATACGATTTAGTGTCAGGCGTTAGACATTGCTACCGCAATATTATTGTGCCGTGCTATTCACGATCCCACTTATTTGTTTGTGTTATTCACTGTTACAGATAAGGCAGAAAAACGCACTTGTGAGCTCAAAAGGTCATCACATCCAGAGTTTACATGTATTTTTTTTATGTTCGATGACTCCTTGGTATAACGTTTGATTACCCTGGTTTTCTATACCATTCATTTGTAATTAATACATTCATTTGATAGTCATTTATGCGCGGAAGCCTGTTTATATATTGACCCTGACTACGAGATGATCCCCCTTTCTCCTAAATTTTGATTTAAATTTAAACATTGACATTTCTGATCTAGATATTATTACAATGTCCTATTTGTAATATTTTGAGATTATTTATTAACTTATTCAATGTGACATCAATTCTTGTTTATATTCTACTCTGTCCATTATTATGTTTATTTAGCTTATTAAGACCAGAACAAGGATCTTTTCGTCTGCTTTGTTCCCCCTTTCGGTAAGTATTATCTTTTCTCTTTTGGAATTTATGAAAGATTAGTGGCACCTATATCCGGTTTACTATTAGGTACTAGGTACATTTCCCTTTTGCTTGGTTTTTGCCAGTGTATAAAAACCCCGAATATTCACCCCGACCCACCTCTATTTTGCCTGAGCTTACCGTGTGCGTATTATCGCGTGGTAATTTTGTTGCATTTACTCAAACATAACACTCTAATAAATATTTTCTTATTAAAGTTGAGATGTCTGCTTTCAAATTTCAAACAAGAAGTTCCGTTACCGTATATTGAGACACCGTTTAAGCTACCGTTGCCAGATACCGAGCCACAATTCAATAGCGTTCCCATGAAAAAACAATAGGTTTATTATTCAACAATGTATTCAGTCTTCAATGTCAGCAATTATAACAATGTTAGTCTGTATAGGGAGGAAATGGTGGATAGATTTAGTTTTGCCGAGTTAGCTTTTCGAGTTCCCACAGGTTCATTTTTTTTCTTTGAGTTCACTTTGCTTTGGGTAGTCAGTTAGTGTGGTGTTCATTGTAACCGAAAGGTAATGTACTTAGTTGTAATTGATTTATATTGTAGATTATGTTGCCTTCAGCTAGTTGTAATGCAGGGTAAAGTGATTCTTGAATTTGGTGTAATTTGCTTTCATGTAAAAGTGGTTCTTGTTTGATTTGTTGAAGATTGGCCAGTTATCAATTTTCTTGTGTTTGTTTTGAACCCATTTAGATTGATTAGCGACTTCAATTCTTTGTGTATGAATTAGCCTTTTTTGAGTGTAATTAACCGTTTCGCCCTTGCAGAGGTACATGCCGGAGTGATAAAGATACTTAGCGGCATGTATTTCGAACGACAACTTTAGTCTAAGGTTACCGTATCCAGGATCTTAGATACCTGCTAGATTGGAGGAGGTCTGGCTAATTAATGATGTTTATTTTATGCACTTTATGTAAAGAGACTTCGGAATGTATCTTTCACACATGAGAAAGGATTGAAGGTGCTTTTTAAATCTATTTGTGATGGCCATCCTTTAACTTATCAAGTTTGTATTGCACTAACGTCAGATTTCAAGCTGTACCATTCAAGAATTACTTACTCGGATTATTATTCTTTGTATAACTATTGTAGCTGTGTTGTAAAATGTGTTTAGCGTTATCCAATGTTACCTCTCATTCTCCAGATTTTCCCTCTAGATTTCACCTCTGTGAACAGTGAGTCGGAATTTTCTTTAGCACGGTTCTTTTGTCCGATGAGTTCTAGGGGAACCTGGCACTTTTTGGCTTTAAATGTATTCTGTCTAAATTTGTAGGATGTCTTTCGGCCTTTTGATTCATTTTTTACACTTTTGATCGGTTCTTTAATAAACTTTATTTGTGTTTCAAATTCAATTAAGCGTATTATTTGCGTTCCGCCTTTCCAATAATTAGCATGGGTACGAGTGAGTGCAACCTGGCTTTCCACAACGTAGGGGTTCCGGCCATTGTCGAGTGCGAGGTTTGTGTTACTACGCAGGTGTTCCGAGTTCGTGTTTTTCCCGCTTTCGTTAGCGCGGGAGCTGTCGACTTGGGTACATCACAGATTTTTGGTGCCGTGACCAGGATAACCTTGTCCCATTGCTATGTGAAAGGAGGAATCTTGTGTGTTTTGATTTTGTTTACTAATTTGTGTTTTGTTTTGTCAGACCTACTGCCGTGTCTGTGTTTTTAGGTTCCCAACGTTGGAAATGGATGTGCCCATGCCTTTTGTTGATACGCCACCAGCGGACACCGAAGTTGAGGTTGTTACGGAGCCTATGACCGATTTGGATTGTTTGAAGATGATGGTGCAGAGGCAAGCTACTACGTTAGAGGAGTTTGTACGGGATCAGAGGAAGGTCAACCAAGAATTTCTCAACTCGTTGGTGCAATTGACGCGATCCAATGCCACCGCCAGTCCCAGCGCTGTTCCCGCAGAAGCCACCGTGATAGCTCCATCATTGTGCGAACCACCAACAGGTCAGTGTATTGTTAACCCCCTTGCTTCTTCTACTCCACAACCTATTGCTGCTGCATCTAGGGTGATTGATAGAGTGAATGTTTCCGAGTGGAAGGAGGTCGCTATGTCCTTGGCTAAACGATCTTTGGTTGGTCCTTTGGTTGAGAAGCCACTGTTTAATCCAGTTCGTTTTCACCCAGTAATCTTTTTGGAACGTTTTGATAGGTATTTTCGTTTAGCACGTTTCGATGAAGTGGAGAAGTTAGAGGTTGTTCGGGGTTGCTTAATAGGAACCGCTTTGGATTGGATGAGTGTCCGTGGGAAGAGTTGGCGAGATTTTGAACATTTCAAGGGTGATTTCCTAGCATATTTTTGGTCAATAGATCAACAACACGCTGAGAGAACTCGATTGACCAGCAAACGGTTCATTGCAGAGGGAGGGTTGTCAATGCCGCAGTATTTTTTAAAGCAGGTTTCCCTGTTCCGAGCCTTCCAACCACCTATTCCGGAGGAAATGATTGTAGCCGATATTATGCGTCAGTATCCGCAAAGTATTAGGGCATTGTGGGCCGTTTGTCCAGTTCGGGATGTTGATGGTGCTCTCAAGTTTTTAGAACGTCAGGATGTGGCGGGAGATAAGAGGCCAAGAACCTTCTCGGAACCTGTTTCCGCTGTGGTTGCTCAGAGACCTCGTTTAGATGAAGACTCCGATGACCAAGAGGTTGTTCGCAATTTAGTCTACCCTTTTCCACCACCTAGTGTCAGCGTTGTGCGGGGTTCTAGCGGCATGGGATCGGGAAATGCCAACAGGAAGGGATAAGAAGGTGTCTGCTTCCGTCAAAGATCAATTTCTTCATTACTTCTTTTATTAATCTATCTTGTAGGATGGTCTTCGATTCAAATAATTCAACTACATATTTTCAACGTCTTTTCTCATCTTCTACTAACATTGCTAACTTCACTCTGTTTAAAAAAAAAAAAAAAAACCCCGTGTCTAAACTACCCACATTTCGATGGTGCATAATTTGAATTTAACTATTACAATCTAGAGCGCCAGGGGCGTGGATGTGTAAGTATCGAGGTGTGTTTTGACTGTAGGGGCGGAGATTAGAAGGATTTCAACTTAGAGTTGCTTTTATTTTAGGATGTTTCTCTTTATAGGATGATAATCTGATTTTTCAACTTAGAGTCGTTTTTATTTTAGTGTTGTAATCTTTATAGGATAATCTGATTTTTGTTTTTTTGTTGTATTTCTTTTGTTTTTTTTTTCAGTTTAACCATAGGAACAATATTAATACATTATTTTTTTGTTACATGTACGAGTTCGATAAAAAAAACCTTTGGATGTTGGAAAACCCCTGTCTGATGTGCACCATTCAGCGATTTCCCAAAGGGGCGATCTGAGATGTCTGCTTTCAAATTTCAAACAAGAAGTTCCGTTACCGTATATTGAGACACCGTTTAAGCTACCGTTGCCAGATACCGAGCCACAATTCAATAGCGTTCCCATGAAAAAACAATAGGTTTATTATTCAACAATGTATTCAGTCTTCAATGTCAGCAATTATAACAATAGTAGTCTGTATAGGGAGGAAATGGTGGATAGATTTAGTTTTTGCCGAGTTAGCTTTTCGAGTTCCCACAGGTTCATTTTTGTTCTTTGAGTTCACTTTGCTTTGGGTAGTCAGTTAGTGTGGTGTTCATTGTAACAGAAAGGTAATGTACTTAGTTGTAATTGATTTATATTGTAGATTATGTTGCCTTCAGCTAGTTGTAATGCAGGGTAAAGTGATTCTTGAATTTGGTGTAATTTGCTTTCATGTAAAAGTGGTTCTTGTTTGATTTGTTGAAGATTGGCCAGTTATCAATTTTCATGTGTTTGTTTTGAACCCATTTAGATTGATTAGCGACTTCAATTCTTTGTGTATGAATCAGCCTTTTTTGAGTGTAATTAACCGTTTCGCCCTTGCAGAGGTACATGCCGGAGTGATAAAGATACTTAGCGGCATGTATTTCGAACGACAACTTTAGTCTAAGGTTACCGTATCCAGGATCTTAGATACCTGCTAGATTGGAGGAGGTCTGGCTAATTAATGATGTTTATTTTATGCACTTTATGTAAGAGACTTCGGAATGTATCTTTCACACATGAGAAAGGATTGAAGGTGCTTTTTAAATCTACTTGTGATGGCCATCCTTTAACTTATCAAGTTTGTATTGCATTAACGTCAGATTTCAATCTGTACAATTCAAGAGTTACTTACTCGGATTATTATTCTTTGTATAACTATTGTAGCTGTGTTGTAAAATGTGTTTAGCGTTATCCAATGTTACCTCTCATTCTCCAGATTTTCCCTCTAGATTTCACCTCTGTGAACAGTGAGTCGGAATTTTCTTTAGCACGGTTCTTTTGTCCGATGAGTTCTAGGGGAACCTGGCACTTTTTGGCTTTAAATGTATTCTGTCTAAATTTGTAGGATGTCTTTCGGCCTTTTGATTCATTTTTTACACTTTTGATCAGTTCTTTAATAAACTTTATTTGTGTTTCAATTTCAATTAAGCGTATTATTTGCGTTCCGCCTTTCCGATAATTAGCATGGGTACGAGTGAGTGCAACCTGGCCTTCCACAACGTAGGTGTTCCGGACATTGTCGAGTGCGAGGTTTGTGTTACTACGCAGGTGTTCCGAGTTCGTGTTTTTCCCGCTTTCGTTAGCGCGGGAGCTGTCGACTTGGGTACATCACAGATTTTTGGTGCCGTGACCAGGATAACCTTGTCCCATTGCTATGTGAAAGGAGGAATCTTGTGTGTTTTGATTTTGTTTACTAATTTGTGTTTTGTTTTGTCAGACCTACTGCCGTGTCTGTGTTTTTAGGTTCCCAACGTTGGAAATGGATGTGCCCATGCCTTTTGTTGATACGCCACCAGCGGACACCGAAGTTGAGGTTGTTACGGAGCCTATGACCGATTTGGATTGTTTGAAGATGATGGTGCAGAGGCAAGCTACTACGTTAGAGGAGTTTGTACGGGATCAGAGGAAGGTCAACCAAGAATTTCTCAACTCGTTGGTGCAATTGACGCGATCCAATGCCACCGCCAGTCCCAGCGCTGTTCCCGCAGAAGCCACCGTGATAGCTCCATCATTGTGCGAACCACCAACAGGTCAGTGTATTGTTAACCCCCTTGCTTCTTCTACTCCACAACCTATTGCTGCTGCATCTAGGGTGATTGATAGAGTGAATGTTTCCGAGTGGAAGGAGGTCGCTATGTCCTTGGCTAAACGATCTTTGGTTGGTCCTTTGGTTGAGAAGCCACTGTTTAATCCAGTTCGTTTTCACCCAGTAATCTTTTTGGAACGTTTTGATAGGTATTTTCGTTTAGCACGTTTCGATGAAGTGGAGAAGTTAGAGGTTGTTCGGGGTTGCTTAATAGGAACCGCTTTGGATTGGATGAGTGTCCGTGGGAAGAGTTGGCGAGATTTTGAACATTTCAAGGGTGATTTCCTAGCATATTTTTGGTCAATAGATCAACAACACGCTGAGAGAACTCGATTGACCAGCAAACGGTTCATTGCAGAGGGAGGGTTGTCAATGCCGCAGTATTTTTTAAAGCAGGTTTCCCTGTTCCGAGCCTTCCAACCACCTATTCCGGAGGAAATGATTGTAGCCGATATTATGCGTCAGTATCCGCAAAGTATTAGGGCATTGTGGGCCGTTTGTCCAGTTCGGGATGTTGATGGTGCTCTCAAGTTTTTAGAACGTCAGGATGTGGCGGGAGATAAGAGGCCAAGAACCTTCTCGGAACCTGTTTCCGCTGTGGTTGCTCAGAGACCTCGTTTAGATGAAGACTCCGATGACCAAGAGGTTGTTCGCAATTTAGTCTACCCTTTTCCACCACCTAGTGTCAGCGTTGTGCGGGGTTCTAGCGGCATGGGATCGGGAAATGCCAACAGGAAGGGATAAGAAGGTGTCTGCTTCCGTCAAAGATCAATTTCTTCATTACTTCTTTTATTAATCTATCTTGTAGGATGGTCTTCGATTCAAATAATTCAACTACATATTTTCAACGTCTTTTCTCATCTTCTACTAACATTGCTAACTTCACTCTGTTTAAAAAAAAAAAAAAAAACCCCGTGTCTAAACTACCCACATTTCGATGGTGCATAATTTGAATTTAACTATTACAATCTAGAGCGCCAGGGGCGTGGATGTGTAAGTATCGAGGTGTGTTTTGACTGTAGGGGCGGAGATTAGAAGGATTTCAACTTAGAGTTGCTTTTATTTTAGGATGTTTCTCTTTATAGGATGATAATCTGATTTTTCAACTTAGAGTCGTTTTTATTTTAGTGTTGTAATCTTTATAGGATAATCTGATTTTTGTTTTTTTGTTGTATTTCTTTTGTTTTTTTTTTCAGTTTAACCATAGGAACAATATTAATACATTATTTTTTTTGTTACATGTACGAGTTCGATAAAAAAACCTTTGGATGTTGGAAAACCCCTGTCTGATGTGCACCATTCAGCGATTTCCCAAAGGGGCGATCTGAGATGTCTGCTTTCAAATTTCAAACAAGAAGTTCCGTTACCGTATATTGAG
>NW_022170663.1:30628623-30665857 GCF_008802855.1 Photinus pyralis
AAGTGAAATTGAAAATTGATTTGTTTAGAATTCCTTCTTTTGGATACCTTCATGTTCATTATAATTGCAATAAGAAATCGGGAAAAATTTAAAGGAAATTTTGATGGTAGGTCCAGTAAATAAAATCCATGCGCAAAACTCAACTTTCTTACTTCCTCTAACAATAATAAATAAAATGCATGAGCAAAAAATCGCGTTGCGCATTCAAATACTAACCGGGAGCAACGTTGCTTGATTTTAGACAATAAAGGAATGAATTATTGGTAATAATAATTATAATTATTAAACACAAACAAAAGGTGGTTTTGAGCTAGGAAGCTGTTCTGTCAAGAATTTGGCACCTGGTTTAAATTTTCCTAATTAGATTTATTGCCGAATTTTTGATAAAATAATGAGAAATGCGCCTGAATATGAACTAATTCGTATATCATTATATGAAAAAAAAAGCTTCTTTGGATTGGTGTCATTATGAACCCTCTAAGTTAACATGGGGAGCAACGATAAATAAAAGGTTTTTCCCATGTTAATTGCCTATGTTCGGTTTTGAAATATTCACCTGGTATATTTCCCAATAAACTCTAATTTTCTTTGAATTTCTATCTAAACGAAGAACTATGCAAATTTACCTAATACCTAATAGTGGAGCGTATACAAATATTAAAAAGTAAATTGAAACCCGTATTGATTTTTATTCCAAGTGCCTACTTATATATTATTTGCGCAATGCACTATTTTAAAAACGTCGTTAATTTTATTTATATTCGTAGTGTTTACGTATAAAATTTCATTTAAATATTTTCATGAATAGTTTACATTGCACATGCAAATTTTAGACACTGCGCATGCGCAGAATCACATTTTGCAATCGTTATTACTTTCACTTTTTTGCTAAGTAAATATGAAATCTAATTTATATATCTTCATAAATAAGAAAGCATTATACATTTTCGCCAGCCTGACGGACGGTAAAGTGCGGCCAATAATAGCGTTTGTAAAGAAAATACGCTACAAACATGGTAAATGGTCATCGTGCCGTTTATTCCATTGTGACCAAAAAGTTGTGCTTTTATATTGTTTGATTAATATGAGAATGTATGAATACATCCTGTAACGTCGTAATGTGAACCAATAAATTAAGATATCCCCTCTGTGAAGAACAGACGGAACCAGATCTGATAGAAGGAAGTTATACTGGTTGCCTATGCTGCAGAGTTTGTTTGGCGATCATTACTTTCAAACCAAAGTTGGTTTATTACTCGAAGAAAAAAAAAATTGTTGGCCCACTGTTTCTGGAATTTGACCCAATGTTGGTATTTTTGTATGCAACGCTCTGTATATCTCGGCGTCAAATTTTTTTTAATTTTAGCCGTAGATTCATGGAAATTTTGTTTTGTTTATTTAACTAAAGTAAAGCAATCGATACCAACCAATAAAAATATCTTAAGCCCTAATGTATGTTCAGAGCCCCAATGCCATATAATTGGCATTTTCTTATTCTGTATGGTGTCTGGTTAAACAAATAGAAAAGGTGGTCCAAAATTGTTTGATTACGCCACTGGATTCTACGCAAGAATATCTAAAGTAGGCAGTTTTTATCTTTTTTAACGCATTTCCACAAAAATAAAAAAAATGCGGTATTGTGGTCACGTTGTCCGTCCGCTCTTTCGTTGAGACGCTACTAGTTTTTTATCTTAAGAGCTATTACTCTACTTTTTTCGCTATTTGGTTCGTTATGGTGTCGAGGCTTGCACCAAGGAAGTTTTTCTGTGTTTATTGCTAGAAAAGTTATTGTAAAGAAAACAAAAAACCATTTTTTACATGTTCCATTATTTTACACTTTTGTCGTTTATTAACGATCCTAGAGATCGTTTATAATTTTGTATTGCTGTCTGTCGTCCGTCTGTTGGTCTATCCGTGTGAACGATAACTTTGTTTAGAAATGTTCGATCGCTTTGACACCTCCGTTAGTTATGAACTGCATTGCATAAAATTTAATATGGGCATAGCTTTAGCCATATAATAGCAATGCCAAAAGTTGAGTTGAATCGATTCACAATGCCCTTTTCGCATCTCGACTATTTATAAACCAAATTGCACACTTTTTAGCGCATTTCCACAAAAATAAAAAAAAAATGCGCTATTGTGGCCACTTTGTCCGGCTGTCCGTCCGCTCGTTTTGCGACGCTACTAGTTCTTTATCTTAAGAGCTATTGTTCGTTATGGTGTCGAGGCTTGCACCAAGGAAGGAATTTTTTCTGTACCGCTTACAAAAAAAAGTTATTGTAAAAAAAACAAAAAACCGTTTTTTACATGTTCCATAATTTTACACTTTTGCCGTTTATTAACGATCCTAGAGATCGTTTATAATTTTGCATTGCTATCTGTCGTCTGCATGCTGGTCTGTCCGTCTGTTCCTTTGTCGGTCTGTCCATCTATCTGTCCGTGTGAACGATAACTTTGTTTAGAAATGTTCGATCGCTTTTACATCTCCGTTAGTTATGAACTGAATTGCATGATATTCAATATGGGCATAGCTTTAACCATATAATACGCAATGCCAAAAGTTGAATCGAATCGATTCAAAATTCACAGTGCCCTTTTCGCATCTCGACCATTTATAAGCCGAATTGCAAACTTTTTTACTATAAAAGTATTTGAATGAAATTTGATACATAGGCACTTGGAATAAAGGAAAATCAAACGCCAATTTCAAAATTTGGTTTTGCGCATGCGCAGTGCCAACTTTTTTATTTGCGGAAGAATTTACACGAAATTTGATACATAGGCACTTGGGATAAAAGAAAATCAAACGCCAATTTCAAAATTTGGTTTTGCGCATGCGCAGTGCCAACTTTTTTATTTATGGAAGAATTTAAACGAAATTTGATACATAGGCACTTGGGATAAAGGAAAATCAAACCCCAATTTCAAAATTTGGTTTTGCGCATGCGCAGTGCCAACTTTTTTATTTATGGAAGAATTTAAACGAAATTTTATACATAGGCACTTGGGATAAAGGAAAATCAAACGCCAATTTCAAAATTTGGTTTTGCGCATGCGTAGTGCCAACTTTTTTATTTATGGAAGAATTTAAACGAAATTTGATACATAGGCACTTCGAATAAAGGAAAATCAAACGCCAATTTCAAAATTTGGCTTTGCGCATGCGCAGTGCCAACTTTTTTATTTATGGAAGAATTTAAATGAAATGTGATACATAGGTACTTGGAATAAAGGATCATCGAGCGCCAGTCTCAAAATTTTCCTTTGCGCATGCGCAGTGCCGACTTTTTTATCTATGGCACCATTTAAGTGAAATTTGATACTTAGGCGCTTGGAACAAAAAATCAAATTAGTTTCAAAATTTGGCTTTGCGCATGCGCAGTGCCAACTTTTTTATTTATGGAAGAATTTAAATGAAATGTGATACATAGGTACTTGGAATAAAGGATCATCGAGCGCCAGTCTCAAAATTTTCCTTTGCGCATGCGCAGTGCCGACTTTTTTATCTATGGCACCATTTAAGTGAAATTTGATACTTAGGCGCTTGGAACAAAGGAAAATCTAAATTAGTTTTAAAATTTAGGTTTGCGCATGCGCAGTTCCAACTTTCTTATTTAGAAAATCATTGAAATGAAATTCTTCTCATAAACTGAAATTGAAGTAACACGTCAAAAATGGATTGCCCATGTGCAACGCTATCTTTCATATTTGTGGCCGGATTTTTACGATTTTATCAGAAGTTGCATCTTATAAATGGAAAATGAATGCAAGTGGAAATGCGCTTTATGTAAATCGTTTACGATTACTTTTTAACTTGTTTATTTATAAAAGTGTTTAAATGAAATTGGATACATAGGCGCTTGGAATAAAGGAAAATCTAACGCCAGTTTCAAAATTTGGTTTTGCGCATGCGCAGTGCTAACTTTTTTATTTATGGAAGCATTTAAATGAAATTTGATACTTTTCTGCTAAATCCCCAGAAGTCAACATTGTATGGCCACACTGTAAGGTGTAGATGGGATGGTGCTATTGAAATTTTGGTAAAAGAACATGCTACAGGCTTCTGTTTGAGAAAATATCACTTAAAATTTTCTTATCTCACAGATGTATTCGAAGATTTCGTCTCTCCGGTGACTGCCGCTCAAGCTCTTCTTCATTCCGCCTGCAAGAAACGCAAGGAGATGTTACAAAAAACGATGCAGTTGCTAAACCAAATATTAATAAACCCCGCGACGGAAGCCGCACAAAAAGATGGAGCCCTACACATGGTGGGATCGTTAGCCGACATATTGCTTAAAAAGAAAGGATACTGCGAGCAACTAGATCAGCTGTTCATTAAATACGTCTTTCCCGAGTTCTCCAGTCCGAGAGGTCACATGCGCGCGCGCGCCTGTTGGGTGCTTCACTATTTCAGCGAATTTGCGTTCAAGCAGGAGGCGGTGTTGGCCGAGGCGATGCGATTGACCGTCAACGCGCTTCTGCAGGACAAGGAATTACCCGTGAAGGTGGAAGCCGCCGTAGCTCTGCAGTCATTGTTAAATTACCAGGATCGTTGTCACCGCTATGTGGAACCGCAAGTGAAGCAAATAGCGCTCGAACTGCTGACTATCATTAGAGAGACGGAAAACGAGGATGTAACCAGCGTTATGCAGAAGCTCGTGTGCGTTTTTACACAGCAACTCGCTTGCATTGCCGCCGAAATTTGCCAACACTTAGCAACGACCTTTAGCAAGGTAGCTCACGAGGTATAATCCTTGTCTCTACTTCATTCCATTTCAGGTGCTCGATACTGATGAAGGTTCCGATGAAAAGGCGATAACAGCGATGGGTTTGTTAAACACTATTGAAACACTACTTACCGTCTTAGAAGAGCAACCGGAAGTTTTGCAACAGCTGGAACCGACCGTTTTACAAGTAGTTGCGCACGTTTTACAGAACGAGGTGCAAGAATTCTACGAGGAAGTTCTCTCGCTGATTTACGACCTCACCTGCAAACACATCTCGCCGGACATGTGGCGCGTTTTCGAACTGCTGTATCAAGTTTTTATGAAGAACGGCCTGGATCACTTCACCGACATGATGCCCTCATTGCATAACTATATCACCGTCGATACGGACGGATTTTTAGCCGACGAGAAACGATTACTCGCCATTTACTCCATGTGCAAGCAAGTTTTGAATAAGGATTGCGGCGAAGATCCCGAATCTCACGCCGCCAAATTACTTGAGGTCGTTTTGCTTCAATGTCGAGGTCGCATCGATAACGCCGCACCTTTACTTGTAGAGTTGGCTGCTTCTAGGTAGGTAATAATCGTGCTATGTGTAATGGCATACAGTCACTAAAATAAAGAAAGGCACTCAAGGCCTGTGAACAGTATACCACGCTCATGCGATCGATTGAAACAAATCAATTAAAAGAAACCAACTAATGTTGTTTTTTAAATCTTCATTTGTTTTCTCTCTTCATTATTGACTTCTAAGAAATTTCAATTGTAGATGTGACTTTTTGGTGCTGGATAACTCAATTTAACGGACATACTTGGAAAACCTTATAGAGGTTTCACTTGTGCATTTACTGCTCGATCGACAGACACTCAAACTACTCAGAATACGTGACCCACATAACATGAGCTAGACTATTCACTTTTACAAACAAATTAAGTCTCTTGAATCACTTTCTTCAACCACCAAGACTGACTGTCCTTCACCAAAAAGCCCCATTTAACTTCTTTTCCTTTTTAATCATTCTTCCCTCCTCAGACCTTTTGATCCTGACCGTATATCATTTTAAAAGCATTAAGCAATCACATCCATATTTGGCCGCAGTCACATCCATATTTGGCCGCAGTCACATCCATATTTGGCCACAGTCCAATTTCGAAGGAACGACGGTTGGTGCTCCCCCACTCGTACAATGAACTGTCCCTCTTCGTTAAACTAGCATATGTTAAATACGGAGAACACTGTTTATCTTTTAATGAAACTGTAAAAAAAACTCCTTATCGCCAGACCGAATTAAATTAAAAAAACATTTCTCGTCTCGACGATTCATGGTTAAGAGGAAAAATGTTTTTTTCCTAAAATATACCAAACAAATATGCATAAAAATACATGCATCGCAATCTTGTATGAATTTTGCATCCAGTACATATTACTTTTGCTCAGAAAATATGAGAAGGAGCACCTCTCTTTAAGGAGTGTAACTTCGGTGTAGGTTAACCGATTTTGACATAATTGGTCTCATTCTAAGCGTGTAGTAATCAGATTTGACATAAATTGAGTATTTTTAGTATACGTGATTAGTGGTAGAGGGCGCGGTTTGACATGAAAATAAACTTTGCAGATTTTCTTGAAAATTTCAAATGAAACGATACAATTATTATATGATATAAGATGAAAAAGTGAAAATATCAATGAAAACCGCATTTTGATATCTGTTTCCAAAGCGGAAATATGGCACATCCACAAATTTAAACTGCAATATTTATATTCATCAAGTTGGATTTGAAACAAAAGAACACATAACAAGCGATAATTAAAATTAACACTCAAATTATGAGCAACAAATAAATTATTCAAATTTTAAATCGGAGAAATATAAATTACATAATAAAAGAAACTATGAACTAGTAAGAAAATATGACAAATGTAAATGTTCAAAATGTGTGATTCTTTTGTGTTAAAGCCAGCTTAGATGAATATTGCAATTTCCATTTGTAAATGTGTGTATTTTCGCCCTATCTCTGCTTAGGAAACAGATATCAAAACGCGGTTTTTACTGATATTTCCACTTTTTCTACCACTAATCACTTTACCACAAAGACTATTGATGTAAAATCTGATGACGTGAAGAGAGCTCTTTCCAATAAGACCAATTATGTGAAAGTCTTGTTCCTAACCTAAAATTTAGGCCAAAGAAAATTTTATACCCTCAACATTTTATTTTTTTAAGCTAATTTTTCCGGAATTATTTTTGTTATATAATTTGTAAAAAAGGAAGCTTTTAATGCCGCCGTAAATGTTCGAAATGTTGACCATCACGATATATATCTATCTATGTCATATATATCTCAAGATATCGAGATGCTGTTTTCGCGAGCTTGTTTAGGCATCATTTAGCTACTTTTTCATGGGGAAAAAAATCGAACCAATGCATTTAATTTTTTTGAGAAAATTAACCATTTCTGTCGGAATGTCGAAAAAAGCCCTGAAGCGGTGACATGTGAAACTAACAAAACTTCAAATATTATAATATTTGTAGCTGAAGAATAGCTCTTTTGAACTAACCCGAGTGTGTTTAAATTGGGTTAGCCGTTTCGAAGATACAGGGTGTTCTTTACGGAAACCTTTGATTACCCCCCACCACTTCAGTTTTAGAGATACAGGAATTGTCAAGCAAAAAAGGTTCAGATTATCGTCGACTTCAAAGACCGGACATTTTTTTGTTAGGTTAATATAGCGGAATTCACGGAAACATCACTTTTTTAGAATCCAGATTGCAGTTACGCCCCCTAGCGGCCATTTCAGAAACTTAAAAAGATTTTCCAGTTTTTTCTCGTGGCCGTTTTAGTAATAGAATTTTTTTTCCGCAAGCCTCTACGATGGATAGGTTCTCAGATACAGTACCTCGCATTCTTAGTTGGCCACCCTGTACAATGGCAACCGGTCGCTAAACCACCCAAAAGATCCTGTCCAGCTATCTCAATTTAGTTCAGAGATACTAACAAAACCTTTAAAAAAGTCCACCAAATTAATTTTTTAATTAACACCTGATATAATTATGGGTACAAAATAGAATGAAATTAACATAAAAACGGATCGTAATTTGGGCTCGATTAAACGTAAAGCTAACCATTTACAGATGAAACAAAGTCGATTCAACATCGATCAATCAAATAAGCTGATAGGCACTCAGGGCCAGATAACATACCGCGCAACAAGCGATTGATTAAACAAATTTAATTTAAAGAAAGTTCTAATTACTTACGTGAAATAATCCTTATCATCCCGTCGTAATAGTTTTTCAACAAACAGGCGGACTAACACATAAAACAAACACCAAGCTCAATGACGCTTCGGAACTGACTCTTTTCAAATACCCTGAAATACGGCATAGGTACACAAAAAAAATCGCTACGTCTCAACGTCGACCACCAAAAAAGCTTGAATAACGTCCTCCTTTCCTAAATTAACTTCCGCATATTATTTTTTATTTGGCGCCCAACGTGGGGCGTCAGGAAAACGGAAAATTAGATCAAAAAGGTAAAAAAATTTCTTTTGGTACTCAGACATTTATACAGGAAAAGGAAATTTGTACTGTTGTGAAGGGTTAATAGAAAATTATCTCAATAAAGAAGAACGTTTAAAAAAAGATGTCTACAATGGGGATGAACACCGAAGACGAATATGTCACTGAAATCGGATGTGAAGGCGGATTTGAATTAACAGTTGGAAGTTCACCAACAGAACCAAGTCAAAGGAATTCAAGACCAGAAACTGCAAGAAGAAGTTGTAGTGAAGTCCAAGATTAAGGGAAGAAGAGGTTCATCAGGTGTTGGCGCATTTAATGGCAACTCGCTTTGCGAATAACAGGATCTATCATTGGAGTTTGATTTTGCAAGAGTATTCATTTGAAATCAAGTACATAAAGGCACAGATATACACAAACAGATTACTAACTTTATGCATTTAATGGAATTTAGGTATACAGTGACAGTGTAATCATACAGTGGTGATATTTTCTTTTGGTAATTGGGAGATCCTGTATATTTTGGGCGAATACATCAGATTAATAGAAATTCCCCTGGAAACCAAAGTGATGAATTTATCTTGCTGGACACAATTGTGGTAACATTATTGTAACCATACCAGAATCTACTAATTTGGTTAAACCAATCAGCTCAATCATAAATTGGAAAAAACGTGGCCGACATGACGCATTATGGCCACGCTGTCTTTAAACAGTCACTGTATACCTAAATACAGTGACTTTGGCGTCAATAGAGTGTCTAGTTTTTGATTGGTTGTTGAGATCGGCGGCCATGTTGCAATGAAATATATATGTATAATATTGTATTATAGTGCACGCAAATGTATTGCCTAGTTCTAATTTGAATTTTTGATGCAACATGACGGTTGGGCTCCTATAGTCATCACTGTCTGTTTATAAAGTCACTGTATTTCCGTATATAGTGATCAGAAGGAGATCAGAGGTGCTTTCTTTCG
Organism: Photinus pyralis; assembly: GCF_008802855.1. Taxonomy (NCBI): domain Eukaryota; kingdom Metazoa; phylum Arthropoda; class Insecta; order Coleoptera; family Lampyridae; genus Photinus; species Photinus pyralis. The sequence continues at coordinate 30,637,852 of NW_022170663.1, forward strand.
GTGATCCAAATGCGTTTGGATTGTCAAATCACGTTCTTTCGAAGTGTGATCTTATGATCATGATTGCTAAAATCGTGAACAAACTGAACATAAAAGTTTTATGACACTAATTCCTAACCTATAAATGTATGGATATTTTTGCTCAAATGTTAGATTAGTCAATATTTGTAACTGAAGAGAAGCATAATCGTGCAAGTACTTCCACTTCTATTTAAATTATTTTCATTATCCAAACAAAAAGTACGTAATTCAAATGTAAATGTGCACTACGTAAACTTAACCATACTTTGATTTAAATTCGCGCGTTCTTTCGTAAAACGTGATCCTACGAATCACGATCTCGAAATCTTGATTTCGAAGTAGCCGAAAGAAAGCGCCTCAGATCTATTAGGACCAATGAGCCATTACCAATAGATTATTTGACCAACCTACCTAAAAGTGAAAAAAAAAAGTAACTGAGAAACCATGGTGAACTTGGGTAAAGTTAGGGGAGAGAGGGGCAGCAATGGAAAAAGGTTAAGTTTCATGTTAATTAAATTAAATTCAAGAAACATCCATAATTCCAATGGTTTTGTTTAGTTTTCAAGGGGGTTTCTATGTACTTCTCGATTTTCTGAATCAATTTAAGGGCAAAATTTGAATTTCGTATCAAGGGACTAGATTGATTCAGTTAGTTTGATCAAAAGGCCTTCCTCTCTCTTGTTTAAAAAATTTCCCTTTCTTCTGTTCCTCTGTCCTTAACAAAATATTGCGCCTTCACAAGAATTAACATCTACTAACTTCGGCGATAACACGTACTTATCTTGAAACTAATTAGCTTATGTACTGAAGAAAAGTTCTTTGCTACGACCGGAGAAAAACAAATATTACGCAAATAATTCCTAATTGAATAAATCTAGCCCCTTAACACATAATTTAAATTTATAATTACCAAAATAATCTACGCTTTAGAAATAATTGAAATTATACAGCGTGGCCCAACAATGTTACAAAAATACCCACATCTAATAAATGAAATCTTTTCATTGCAGATTGCTACGCGAGGTGCGAACTAGTGAACTCCGAACGATGTGCTTACAAGTACTAATAGCTGCTTTATACTACAACCCTCAACTGTTATTCTCCGTACTAGACAAATTGCCAGATTTCACAGCACACTTTGTTAAGCAATGGTTACACGATGCAGACTGTTTCCTTGGCATTCACGATCGTAAGATGTGCGTCTTGGGACTGTGCACGTTAATTAGCATGCCCGGCAGACCTAGCACGTTATTAGAATTGGCACCGCAAGTCGTTCCGGCGATTGTCCTACTGTTCGATGGACTCAAGAGAGCTTATGCCGCTAAAGCGCAAGAGGCCGCGGAGGAGGAGGAGGAGAGCGATTGTGATGATGACGACGTCGAAGAAGTCTTAAGTTCGGACGAAGACGATATCGACGAGCAGGGACAAGTAAGTGGCATTTGATGCGACTCACGTTTAGAGGTGGGAGATTTTCACTTTTAAATTTGAGTGAGATGTTCTTCCAGTGTGTGTAACATTAGAACTAAAAATTCCCCAGTTAGTAAAAAGATTATTAACGTTACACGTACTGGTGGAAAAGAAAATCGATTTTAAGCCAAGCACTTACTTGTTAGGAATACTTGGAAAGTTTGTCGAGAAAGGCTGTGAACGCGGGCGCAGCGGCGGGGATGCAAATCACAGCGAATATCACAGACGACGATGAGGAAGATAGTGATTCCGACTCAGATTATGAACCCAATGAGGAAACCGCATTGGAAACTTATACCACTCCTCTCGACGAAGATAATTGCGAAATTGATGAATATTTTGTGTTTAAAGAAGTCATGCAAAGTGAGTATTTGCGTTTGTATTCTGAGCTTTCATGTTAATTGTTTCAGGACTACAAAGTACAGAACCAGAATGGTATCAAGCTTTAACCAATAACCTTACGGAACAACAGAGTAAGGCTCTTATGGAAATTAGTTTATTAGCTGATCAACGAAAGGCGGCACGCGAAAGTAAAAAGATTGAACAACAAGGAGGTTTGTACTTTCGTTATATTCCGAGGCTATTCCCTAATCTAATGCACCTGTATTGTAATTACCGGTGTGTCTTGATAATTAGGGACAGATTACATTTACCACAGTACGGCTTAATGGTGAAAATACCATTAAGATATGTCGTTTGGTAGTACAACTTTTGTTTAGGGCTATTTATACAGTGTCTGAAAAGTATGGAATATATTATATATATTTTTGTAAATGACAAGATATGTCTTTGCCAACTTATTTGGTAATGTTTCAAAAATGTAAAGTACTAAAGTACAAATGCCACCAGGGGCGCTTTTGAAGTTCATTTTGTTCGCGTTCTACAAGCAAGTGTGCATTAGGGTACCCTGGTGTTTTCAAAAAAACATTTTTAAACTCGGAGTAAAAGCACAAAGACACAACTTGGCTATTTTAAATGGAACGCTACCTAAATTGTATTACAATAATGGATATTACTCTATGTTTTTGTTGGTAGCCATGTCTAGGGATATTATCTGATATTTTAGGTGCGTTCGATTATCCGTTTCAGGAGTGAGCAGAACATACAGTGCAAAAGGTCATGTGATCACTGGGGCAAATTTAATAACTGTACAATAAACAAACGGTATGTAGCGGATGGCATAACCTATAAATTTTGTACAATTTGGCTGGTCAAGTACTAAACCATGGGAATGTGTGGTAATATTCATTACAGACGCAAATGATGTCCAAATTATCTTTATGAAATAAATCGCAAACAAAAACAATCAAACAGAGGTTAATTTTTAGGTTAAAATAAACATGACCATGTGATCGCGTCTATTGCTCTCTGTCTGCACTCTCTCACGAGATGGAATGTTTGGAGTTAACTCCTTTCACTCTGTTTTGTAATAAAAAACGATACGGAGTTAACACTTTTTCTGGTGCACCAATAAACGAACGCACCTAATATAAACACAGATCTTGAAATTCACGACTTCCTAAAAAATATATCCAAAAGTGGTTTGTGATCCTCTTATTCTCGCCATATTTGTAAATGCTATCCCGCATATTACTTTTTATTGTGAAAAATTCGTATTAATCACCTTCTTTTTAGGTTACGTGTTCACGCAGCAAACTGTGCCAACTACATTCAATTTTGGTGGAAGTGGATCAATCGGCGGTTCATGAGACCTATATAATTTTTATGGTGTCTAAGCAACGGCAATTTTTTATTTATTGACTGAAACGTGATTAGTTGTACAGCTGGTTTATTAACAAAAAAAGTTTTACTTCTTATTCTTGATTGTTTTCTCTTTTTTTTGTAATTAGTACTGATTATGTATTAAGTGCCTTTTTATTATTCTGTGTATTTAAACCTCTAAATTAGACACAATGAGTAAATAAAAAATAGCTTTTTATTCCTTCAGCGTTGCATATTATTTTAACATAAGTATTAACCCTCTTCATTTCATTGATAATAAATTTCTCTTATTACCCGATGAAACGAGACTTCATGGCGGCAGAGTTATACACTGTGATCAGACAGTAATACGAAACTTAGTTCGGCAATCATCTAAACACAAATTAAGTGTAAACTTATCAATACTGCAGACAGCTTATTATACATTAGAAACCATCCGCGATTTACATCGTGAAGTAAAACCTTTGAAACTTATCTGTTAAAGTCAATTTTGGAACCCGATTTAAATTAATAACAAAACGACACATTTTGACAAAGTTACGAAATCACTTCAGGCAACGATCAAAGTAAGTACCGCCAACATAACCTCCTCGCATAGCCTTCTGGACATTCTGTTCGAATAAACGGCGATTGCTCGTTAACACTTCCGCAGCCTCCTTATTTAAGGGGTCTTCCGGATTTGGCTCCAAAAATAAATATTGTAGACCGTAGACGATACTATTTATAGTTAGAACAGGCTTCCAATCCTCTCGTAGTATATTGAGACAGACGTTACCCTGTTGGTCTATGTTCGGATGATAAACTTGAGTTTCACACTTCACCTTTGGAGGTTCGTGTGGATAATTAGGGCCCACTTTGAAACTAAAAACAAATCGACCAGTTCGATAGAATCCTTCATCCGGACATATGATCAATTTGAAAGACAGCAAATCGTCGGCATCGGGAAACTCTGTGTTGCAGGTCTTTGGTAGATTCAATTCGTTTATATCTGTAAAAATAAGCGACTAGTGATCGTGTTTGTTGGAAGAAAACTTACCCTTTGTAATTCTAAGCTGAGCTGCAGTGGCCTTCTTTTGATTATTACTCCTTGGAGATGACTCTCCATCCTTCTTCTGTTGCTTTAGTGAAAACAATTTTATCATATTTAGAGAATGTGTTTGAATTGTATTATAGTTATACGTATCCAATTGGAAATTCAGTATTATTTCCTTACTATTAACAATTTACATATGCATAATTATTTGTGAACTGTCAAGATTGGAAACAAAAAAACTCGCAATGAACTTGGAATATTTATCCACCAATCACAATTAGGAACACAACAAAGGCTACGTTCAACTATTTAACCAAATTTTTCATATGTAACTATGTTCATTCTAATCCTAAAAATGTTCATTAGGCCGGATTGGAAGGGCTGATGCCATTGAATGAGTAGTTAATTACTTATTCAATGCTGCTTATTTTCAAAACTAGGTTGTTATTAAATTAGGGCTTTAAAAGGTTTATACAGGGTGTACCATTATTTCCAAATAAATTAATTGTTCAAAATGCTTCGTACCTATACAAGCCGAGGGCCACCACGGGGATCTCGGAAACTGTAAGAGATAGGTAGTTTCAATTTGGCGTATTATGATGCTTACCAGCTTAACAAAATGCTGTATGACGACTGGTTCTTTATTCGGTGTCGCTACTCGCGCCTCTACCACAATTACATTGCTGTTGTATATAAATTTATTTATTTGTGCTTTGTAAAGTAGGTAGTTTTTATTGAGTTAACGTCACGTTTATGTTTTTGTCATCACCGATTTGTACGGACAATTCGTTGTCAATCAAAATTTTGCTTTTGCTAGTATAAAGTCGTTTGAATTATTGATTTTTATTTACTATCAATTACTTAGGGTTTTAGTATACGATTTAGTGTCAGGCGTTAGACATTGCTACCGCAATATTATTGTGCCGTGCTATTCACGATCCCACTTATTTGTTTGTGTTATTCACTGTTACAGATAAGGCAGAAAAACGCACTTGTGAGCTCAAAAGGTCATCACATCCAGAGTTTACATGTATTTTTTTTATGTTCGATGACTCCTTGGTATAACGTTTGATTACCCTGGTTTTCTATACCATTCATTTGTAATTAATACATTCATTTGATAGTCATTTATGCGCGGAAGCCTGTTTATATATTGACCCTGACTACGAGATGATCCCCCTTTCTCCTAAATTTTGATTTAAATTTAAACATTGACATTTCTGATCTAGATATTATTACAATGTCCTATTTGTAATATTTTGAGATTATTTATTAACTTATTCAATGTGACATCAATTCTTGTTTATATTCTACTCTGTCCATTATTATGTTTATTTAGCTTATTAAGACCAGAACAAGGATCTTTTCGTCTGCTTTGTTCCCCCTTTCGGTAAGTATTATCTTTTCTCTTTTGGAATTTATGAAAGATTAGTGGCACCTATATCCGGTTTACTATTAGGTACTAGGTACATTTCCCTTTTGCTTGGTTTTTGCCAGTGTATAAAAACCCCGAATATTCACCCCGACCCACCTCTATTTTGCCTGAGCTTACCGTGTGCGTATTATCGCGTGGTAATTTTGTTGCATTTACTCAAACATAACACTCTAATAAATATTTTCTTATTAAAGTTTTCAACTGACATAAGCTCGCATCCTGATTTTCAGAACTGTAGTATGATCATTAAATTTCCTGCATTTTTCTGTAAAAGTAGCAATACTGAGGGGTATGTTACCTAAACACACATAGCCTATGCAAGCGCTCGTAGTGGTAACCGTAAACAGCCGTTAAATGACCGTCCCCTTAAAGGGTATTCAAGGCACATACACGTTTATTAACAGAACAGAAGAATTTATGTAATCATGAGAAAGAAGATTGTTTAGTATGATGTAGCCCGCTATGAGTCGATTAACCATGTATACCGTGGAGAAAGCACCTAATACACTTTCGATTCCTCGCTGTATCTGTTTCTTTCTCGTCTCATCTTAAACAACAAGGATGGTTTAAACCGTCACATTTTATGTGTTGTACGAGTGCGCAAGAAATTGAATGATAAATTGTGATCTTTACAATAAATATACAATGCTTCTACCTAATTAGAAAATTAAGTTAATTGGGTGTTCAAGCTAATTCAAGACGTCCTCAAGTTCTTAAGAAAAAGACCATTCAGGTAGGATAGGATTAAGGGGATACATTTTCAAGTCTCAAAATCAACAAGATTTAATTAATTCACTTTCAACATTTCAAGTTAATTCAATTTCAATTAAAAACCTGCAAGAATCACCCAATATTATACGTACACTAGAGGTACGCCACTGGTTACGCGCGGTTGAATTTAAAATGTAAACAGCTGACTGAGTAAACAAAAAACTCCTCTATAGAGCACAGAATATTACTGTTCTGTGCTATAGAGACCCTTGTATTTGCCTGAATAAAATCCTGTAATCTATCTACTAATGTGAGTAAAAAAGTGTTATTTATTTTTTTAAATTATCTAAAACATTTTGTAACAATTCAGTAGCTTTCTTCATATTTACTTTACTATCTGGCTTGGATGCGATTATACCTAACAAAGCTTTAAACACTTTCTTCTTGCCTTTTAGGTATTGCTGCAACATTTTCGGATTATCTTCAATTACTTCCTCACAAATTCGCCTAATTTCATTTTCATCATTTATCTGAAGTAAATCGTGGCATGCTACAATCTAAAAAGTGTTTTGTTAAATTTGGAGCTGGCACAGTTTTCAGTAACCTCTTTCACAGTTTTTGAAGTCGACTTTAACATCTCCCCCATCAAGAATTGCACACTTTTATGGCTAACCATTTCGTTTTGTAGCAGCTCGACAATGTCTCCGAAGAAGCTTGGGTTGATTGTGCTAGAATTTCAGTAATGATTTCGAAAGCTACACTCTCAACTTACATTCCATCGAGGTCCATTTTTTCCTTATTAACCAAAGATAGAAAGTCGTTGATCAATAAATTTGCAATAAGTGTCGCATTCAATTTCTTATTCAAGCTAATACTAGTAAATGCCCTTAAAAGTTTCAACTCGTTCTGAAACCAATTTATTAGATAATCTGTTTAATGAGCTTTGCCCGATTACCACTAAAATGATTGCTTGCTCCGTGGTTAGATTACATTCCTCCTTGAGGTGCTTTCGAATCTCATGAGGTAGCTGTGGTATTAGCTTTTTTATGTGTTCCGCATTGACACAACCCCAAGTGGTGGGACCCATTGCAATATATAATGGGGGCAAGTTCGGTTCTGGCATATACCGATAATCCTAAATGTTTCAGTTATTTTGAGGCTGTGAAGTTAGCACATCATTACCAAAAACTGGCAAAGGTCGTAACAGTTCTATACGAATACTTCAGTTCTAGTTGCAGTTACTCTCATTCAGAACCTTTAATAAAATCTATCTAGAATAGGATAGAACTATTGAGAAATTTGCCAATTTTCAATCATGATGTAAGTACTTCACAGATGCATTCATTTGCCATCTACAAAACAATCCTCACTTGCTTCTCTTCCTTGTCTCTCATGGACACGGTTACTCTACTATCAGAGTTCCAAGAACGGGTCTCATTCACTACATTTTCGCCGACCTCTAACAGTGCAATTTGTCTTTGTATTTCATAGTTAATTGCCGCAGCAACTGCACGAATTGAACCAATATTTTTTACTTCTGTGCGTATACCTAGTGGCTGTCCTTTTTTGTGCACAGATACATTCGCATCAACACGGAGAGCGCCCTCTAAAATTGCTTTATTTATTTACCAAAAAAGGGGTTGGTGTACCTTCCATTTTACATGAGCATGTTTGCAAACACTCAAATACATTCACCAATTCTTTTACAAGCGCAGCAGCTTCTTCCCCATTGCATAAATCAGGTTCAAAAACCAATTCCATGAGTGGAACACCTGCTCGATTTAAATCGACCAAACTACGCGTTTCATCGTGAAGACTTTTTCCACTATCTTGTTCTAGTTGAATCTGTTTAATACACGATCTTGCCGCGTATGAGTGTTTATGCACGCCGGGCGCATACACGTGGAAATCAATAAAACCATTGCAGGCGATTGGCGATCTCTGTTGTGTTATTTGGTATCCTGCCTAGTCGAAAACTGAGTTAGTTACACAATTCTAACAGTACATACCGGAAGATCCGCGTAGAAGTAATGCTTTCGATCAAATGTTGAAATGGGATTAACGCGACAATTTAAAGCAAGTGCAGTGAGCACGGCGGCTTCGACGCAACGTTTATTTAATACTGGTAGGGTACCCGGTGTGGCTGCGTCAAAAAGGGATACGTTTCTGTTAACTGGATTTGTAAATTCAGTTGGAGATCCTGAAAATAGTTTGCTTGTCGATTGGATTTGTGCGTGTACTTCTAAGCCAACAACGCTCTTCCATTTATCACTACAATGATATTTATCAGTTACAATCCTTGTAAAATCGACCAATTTACGTAGAAAAATTTCTGCAGCGCGATATACCATTCAAAGAACATTTTGGAAATTTTAAATTTGAAAACATATTTGTAGGTTAAAAGTGTTTATTGTACCGCTTACGGGTGCTTACTGCTTTAGGAAAAAAAAGGGCGTCACGTCGTCAAACAGTGGCGTAGTACAGAGAACGTTAAAACGTAGGGGTAGTACAAATGTTACATTTCACATCGATTTAAACTCCGTCCAATGCAACAAATTGCATAAAATAGTAATTTTACGCAATTTTAATGCATATAACGGTCTAACAACCTCAATACACGCTTCAATGTTTACATGTAAATACACGCAAAAATGCGTGTGTTGACGTCACGCATAAAACTCTAAAAGCCGCATGCGTAAATGGCAACGGCGAAAGGAGTCATAGTTGTGCAGAAATGCAATAATTCACCTATATCGATAACAAATCAGAAGTGGGATTGTAGTGGTTTGAGTTAATAAAACCCTACGGTTATTTTCAAATGAAAAGGTACAGCAATGCAGGATGTCAAGATGGCGACGAACGATCACCCGTTGACCAACCGGATTCTGGTGAAACGCCAATGCGTGACAACGTAAATCCATAACGAAATGCATCTGGTGAGAATCGAAACGACAATCAAGATTTTATGCCATTTTTGGTTACACAAGCACAATTAATGTCACAGATCATGGAACGTTTAAATGCCACCACGCCAACAATGGGTACGTTCAGCCGACGCAACTGTTGACTAAATAAACCCTAAACGTGTTTTAGTAGCAAGCGTCAACATATTCCTGAACGGTTCTGTTGACATAACGGGCCGTATGAATAAAAGTAAGCAAATGCTTATACTTGAAAAATTCAAACTAAATACTCGTAAGTGCTCCTTCGCACTGGGCGACTTAGCAGCGCTTCTACGCAGAAGGAAAGGACGCAGTACAGCGCTGCTAAACCATGCTAAACAGATCACTATGAAGGGGCAGTTACGAATATTTACTTTGAATTTTGCAAGTATATATAAGTAAATATGTTGTAAGAAATATTGCCGTTTTTAAGACTAGCTTAGTCTTAAATAACGTAGAATGAAACAGGCCTTAATTTGATACCCGGTTCATTAAAATTGATCCAAAGGTTATTTTTCTATTAAACTTCAAACTCGACCGCACATACTTTTTAATCCGACAGTAGGCATTGTGACGAAGACACAATAAGCGTCATCGGCTGCACCGGAACAAAAGAAAAATGGGGAGTCGAGACTTGTCGATAACAGGAAATTGAATAGACAAACGAAGAAGCGACTTTCCGTAGCAAACATAGACGTTGAGAGTTGCGGAGAGCTAATGAGCAATACTTCCAGGTGCCACTTTCTGAACAAGCAAAGGAGAAGACTGCATTCATCAAGAGTGACGAAGCGGCCAATCGGGACAATTAGCACCTATGTGCCTCGGGCTCATGAACGCACCGTTTGCGTTAACAAATGGTGCTACCGAGCCACATCCACTGATTACATTTTTACTGCCATCTCGTGGTTAATGTAGGTTTCCTTTTGTCCATCATCAAAAGTTGATTCAACATGGCAAGTATAATTTAATCTTTTTTATTTAAAATCATCCTCAATCTTTTCATCTAAAAACCCAATGCAATCCCTAATTTAATTCTTATATTTTTTTCGTACGTACGTAAATTGCTTTATTTTATACTTTCAGGGTATTGATATCAACCATAAATACGACCGAAAGGTTAGGAGAACAGAGCCCAAAAGTGAAGATGTCTATCTCAGACTTCTTGTTAAGGTAATATACTTCCATTGCCAATGAATTTTATGTATAATTGCTTGTTTTAGTTATACCGTTTCTTGGCTCGTCGTACAGGTGCAAGATTCAATCGTATTATACTTAAACGTTTATTTATGAGTAGGATCAATAGACCACCAATCACGATTGCAAGAATTGCATCGCAAATGAAAAAACCGGGGCGTGAAGGTTTAACTGCTGTAGTGGTTGGTACCGTTACTGACGATGTCAGAATTTACACGCTACCTAAGATGAAGATATGTGCATTACGCTTCACAGAGAAAGCACGTGCCAGAATATTGGAAGCCGGTATGTCAGTTTTAGAATCGTGATCGGAAAAATTTGTGAATAAATAGTGATTTAAGTGCGCACATTTTTCTGACGTTATCATTTATTTTACTGTGGCTTATATGGGCTGTTATTTTCAGGTGGAGAAATTATGACATTTGATCAGTTGGCTCTTAAATCCCCGACCGGTTGTAAAACTGTTTTATTACAAGGACAACGTAATGCCAGAGAAGCTGTGAAACACTTTGGGCTCGCACCTGGTGTGCCACATTCTCATACTAAACCTCACGTTCGTTCAAAGGGACGTAAATTCGAACGTGCACGTGGGCGTAGGCCTTCATGCGGTTATAAGAAATAGATTCTGTTACTTTAATTTGCTGACATTACCTTTTATATGATAATAAAGAAGTGTAAGATACAGCATTATTGTTTTTTATTGTGTGTTTTAGACATATTTAAAGAATTAGTTTTTTTTTACTATTTCATGTATAAATACGTGTAATAAAAGTAATGTTACAAGATTATACAAATGGAACTTGCTGTAAGTGCATAATCGTGTGATTGTAACATTTAAGTTTCTGCTTTGTGATGGTCTTATTCTGTACCATTTTTAAATTCCACAAATTTTAAGCATTTGTGTTTATTATCACTTAGCCATCAGAATTTAAAATTTGGAACAATTTTACCTAAAGTGCAACATCAAATTAGTAAACAATTCAGATTCGTCCCATCCATCCTCGACCAGTATTGTACCCTGCCTAACTGCATTAAAAATATGCTTTTTTTGTGCGCAAACTTTGGAAGCGTTATCCTTATCCTCCTTAATTTTGCCATGAGCAATCTTTCTCAATACTAAATCTACAGCTTGCAGCTTAGTAATTGACATTTTTTCGGTGTGGCAATCCACTTTCCTTCTTAGTGTTTTACAAAAACTCAATTCCAATTTGTTAAAAAATTCTAAATACAAATTATCATCAAAATTTAAGTTGGAGTTAATTCTAAACACATTTCCCTCCCAACTTTCGATGGGTTTCTCAATCTGCTGTGCCATTTTAAGGATTGTCTTTTCTGGTACCTTATTCTCTCGAGTGCTGTTCCTTAATAACGCTGTTGGTATGTTCACCTCAAAATACACTTCCAAGAATGATAATTCTAATCGTTCCGCATGCTTGTAGTATTCATACCTCATACTTTTAAGGTACATGTTGTCATCGATTATAATAACATGCTTGTGGTTAGTTGGCAAGGTAAGTATGGAAGCCATGAGTTCAGTGGCAATCGCAAATACTTTGCCCCTTTTACATTTGTAACTGATTTCACAATCATTCACTACAAGCTCATCGTATACTACAGTATGAAATTTGTAAATCACATCATCTGTAGATCTTCGGAGGGTGGTATGAAATGTGGTTTTTCCTGCACCCGGTATGCCAATTAATAGCACTATGCAAATTTTCGACATGTACACAGCCTAGACTGTGAAATGTAAACGAAAAGTAAAATAAGTAGAAGATAACCTCACTTTTTTTTAAAATTTCATACTTGAATTTGAATGAAACTAAACGTGACTCCTACCAAGGGTGCATGCGTTGTTCGTGCAGTGGTTCTCAAACTCATTTTTTTTCATCTAACATTGGAGCAAAAATATCCTTGCATTTATAGGTTAGGAATTCGTGTCATAAAACTTTTTCGTACTTCCGAGACTAAAGTGACAACTTCACTCCGTTATGACAAGTACTGAAGTGTCACTTTTTGTCCCGCCGGGATTAAATTTGGACGAAAATCCCGGAAGGATGAAATTACTAACCAGGCAATTTCAGTAGGTTGTTCCACATTTTGTATGCGGCACCACTTCTTAAACGTATCGTACTGCTGCTCATATACTTTTTTGGATTTCGGTGGTATCAATTCTTTACCTAGTTTGGATGCTTTTTATCAATATCAAATGCACTTTTGTCACCCACCACCAAAATTATGACACTAGCAATGACAGTTTTCAAATTATTTTTGTTACCATAGCATAGGGTTTGTCGTACCAACGCAACGTTCCTACCGAAAGAAAGCGCTTTTTTTTTGTTTATTCAGGTAAATTATGGCCCTCCCTTCGGTCGGGCCATAAACTTTACCTTCGGGATTAAAAGTACTACTTCAGTCCCGCGGTATATAATATACTATTATGTTCAGTTTGTTCACGATTTTAGCAATCATGATTATAAGATCACACTTCGAAAGAACGTGATTTGACCATCCAAACGCGTTTGGATCACCGAAAGAAAGCGCTCAAAAAATCAGTCATGCTCTTGAGAGGAGTCACGTTTAGGTTTAAGTCCCCAAATAGTGCAAGTGGCCACAAAAATATGCCTCCAAAAAAGAAACCGAAAAACGTCGATATGAAATTAAATTTTGATTTCTATAACGTCCCATGTTACAACTTAGCCAATTTTCTATTAGGTAAACTGCTTGTCAGACGAATCGGAGATGATATCCTCAAAGGGCGAATTGTTGAAACCGAATGTTATTTAGGTGGAGAGGATAAAGCTTCTCGTTCATTTGGAGGACGGTAATCGAAGCTGATGTAAATGTATGTTAATTATTTACATGTAGGAGAACTACGGCTAACGAACCAATGTATATGCAACCAGGGACGGCTTATGTTTATATGACTTACGGAATGTACCACTGTTTCAATATCTCGAGTGCAGGACCGGGTGCTGCAGTTTTATTACGAGCGATACATCCCATAGAAAACATTGATATAATGACAGAGTTTCGTGGAAGTAAGTTTAGCATATATGTTAAAATAAAAACAGATTTTTACTCATTATATTTTAGAAAATTGTAAGAGTAAGTCGAAGAAATTTAAAATTGACGAATTGGGAAATGGGCCATCAAAGTTATGCATGAGTATGAGTATAGACAAAGAAACTAGTAATAAACTCGATTTGTGTACAAGTGATACTTTGTGGATCGAAGAAGATCTTGATTATGACAATGATTTTAAGACTGTTATTTCGTCTCGTATTGGTATTGACTCGGTCGGTGAAGAATGGGCGAAAAAGCCGTTGAGGTTTTACATTCTGGGTGATAGTAGTGTTAGTAAACGAGATAAACAAGCTGAAAATCAATTTCTTGATCTGCCGAAAAGTTAAAATACGTGGTGTGCAATCTTATCTCACAATTCAGTATTATAAACAAAAAAATTTTTAACACGTGTATATTTGCTAATTTTGCTGAAGTGAGGAACCATCCTCCAGCCGAAAACAAGGGTGTGTATACTCAGACTCAGTTTATGTCTTGCAATGGTTTCTAAATAAAATATTACTTACATCAATTATCTAAAAAAGAGAAGTTCATTTTTATATGGGAAGACTTCCAAAGAAAACCCCCACAATAAGAAACTTCTAAGAAAAGGTATGCTAGTAGTCCAGAGAATTTACAAAACATTTAGGGCAAGAGACCCCTTCTCTCCTCATTGAAGAACATGCTGTGTGTTGTGAGGAATACCCTTTTAAAACATTTTTTTAATATACTCTATCTGTAGTTCAGTTTTTTTTAACACTGCAATTTAAAATTTAAATAATAATCCAACGGCAGTGGCTATTCTTCCTCCACACGCATTCTTGCTTCGAGCATTGAATATAGTTATAAATTCAATGCTACAGTATCATTGTACGAATGTATACAATGCTAAATACTTCCATAGGCAACACACCTTACTCGACGATGTTGATTCCATTTAGAAAAAAAATGTATTGCATGTACACTGAAAACTGTTCAGCCGTCCAAAAACAATTTTTTTGATCGATGACATTTTTTCGCCAAAGCCTAACCAACCTAAAAACGTTCCGCGGCGAATCATATGTGAGCGGTTTGATTTTTATATCTGCCTGTTTTCTAATATTGTGCGTCGTAATCTCGTGAATGTTGTGTCATGAAATAAAATTTATTGAAGATATTAAGTTTTATTTAGACGATAATGGTAAATATATTACACATACGTTGCCTTTTTAAGCACCAACTGACTGACCTCGAGATCTTACCTCGTGCGCAAATGTGGTACGATGGGTTGCATATGCGCGCGTTGCCCGCTTCGGCTTGTGCATGTGAGTTTAGGCCATTTAAGCACTGCCGTTGCCGGTGTCTAGAGACCCATATATGGTATAAACATGCATTTATATTCTAGACCGAAAAAAATGTGAATTTGAATTACGACCAACATTTGATTTTGCAAACAGCATTAAAAGAGAGTCTCAATTTGCACATTTAACTATCACCATTAATTTTATTAGAGGTAGGTAATTACAATATCAGAATTAAAAAAAAAATGATTCCACTCCCATTGTAGCATTGCATAAAATGGCAACTAATGGTCCCAAACCGCTGGTGTTTTGTGGACCATCGGGATCGGGGAAAAGCACCATGCTAACGAAACTATTGGTCGACTACCCAACGCATTTTGGGTTTAGCGTAAGCCACACCACCCGATTGCCGCGTGAGGGTGAAGTGGACGGCGTCCATTACCACTTCACTACTGTTAAACAAATGAAAGAGGACATTAACGAGGGTAAGTTCATTGAGTCGGCCACTTTTGGTGGGAACATGTACGGCACCAGTATCAAGGCGGTCGAGGTGGTTCGTGATAGCGGGAAGGTGATGCGCTTCATTTACACCAGGCTGCTGTAAAGCTCCCTTTACAGGTGTGCATATTGGACATTGACGTGCAAGGTGTGAAACAAGTAAAGCAGACCTCGCTGAATCCGTGGTACGTATTTGTGAAGCCCCCATCTCTGGATGCGCTTGAGGAACGATTAAAAAAGCGCAAAACTGAGAATCTCACAAGTCTGACTTTGCGTCTGCAAGCAGCACAAAAAGAAATCGAATACGGTCTGCCATTATCCATTATCGTTTTGCCTTGTATCTAAATTGGATTACATTACAGGTGAGGAAGCGGGAAATTTCGATTTATTAGTCATAAATGATGACTTGCACCACGCATATGATGAAATAAAAAAGTTTGTTGAGGACAAGGTTTTATGTGGTAATAATATTGGATAAACCAGTTACATAGGTTTAAATATAATAGATCAATCATTCACTATTTATTTACCTCACTAATGTTGAACGTTAGGAGCTGCAATTTAGGTGTAAATAGATTTTAAAGCCAATGATGGCGACGCTGTTTACAAGGGCCCAGAATTGTTAACTTACATAATGAAATCCTATTTTAGAACATTTTTTTGCAATGAAACAATTGTATTTTTATTTATTGAACTTTATGATTTCATTCCTACAGTTACACTATAGAAAAGGATGTGGAGTGTAAACGAGAATAGTAATTTGACAATAAAAATTGAATGAGTCTGGGCTTTTATGTGCATGTAAAGTTTTTGTAGATAAATAAATTTAATTGTTAAATTAGCACCTAGTAGAAAGATAATTAGAAGTTGCCTTAAGTTAATGTAAGTAATTTATTTATGTAGGAGATTTATTTTAATTGATGTTTTTTAATTTATAATCATTGTTAATTAAACTGTACACATATTTAGATAATGTAAAGAATATTAGAAGTTACAGACATATATTGTATTGACCAGTTGTAAACCACGTGAAAATAAATGTATCAAGTATGTTTGACGATATAACATTTATTCTCTTTGAATCGAATGCAATTTGTAATGGGCATTTTGGAGGAGTATTGGCTTATGAACAAAACGTGCACACCAGACCTCTGTTCAGAAATGGTTACTCATCATTTGAAGGATTAGATTTTAGTGAGTGGAAAGTAACATCTTTAATAAAATAAACATTGCAGTGCAAAGGGAACAATTTCAGAAAAATTTCACTTTTCAGTAAAAAAAATTGAATAGAAAACGCACAAATGAATATTTGTTAACTCATAAATGCAAAGAAACTTACTGAAGATCCCGATTTTTTTAAATTTGCAAAAATGATAAAAATATGAGATAAAGGGGAACCATCCCGTGTGACAGTAGCAAACCAGCAACCAAAGGCATTTTTAGATACAACCAAAGGTATGAAACCATTTTTCCGAAGTTAGCCGAAGATGACGTCACACTACAATCAAAACCACATGAAATAGTGATGTATTACTGCCCGGTTTCACAAACGATGATTAAGGTTAATCAGTGATTGAAAATATTAGAATGGGAAACAATTGAGCCTATAATCAAAGGTGGCTAACATTCTAATATTTTTAATCATTGATTAAACTTAATCATCCTTTGTGAAACCGGGCATATACGTTAAAAAAATCAATGGCTTTTCTTTAAATAATAAGAAATACATCAAGGAAATTAAACACGTTTTGCAAGCGTCAATTGTCGGTGGGTTCCAAAATGGCGGACAAGTCGGCTGTCGTTTGTTTTCTAATTCTACTTTATATTACCATTTTCAAAAAGAAATAAATGTAAACTGCATCCCTTGCAAATGATAACTTTTAGGGGTGTACGGAAGAACAAATCGTCAATTCACACATTTTCACGACACACACGTAGGTACACGTTTTTTGGACGATTTGTACGATATTTTTATGGATGATTAAAAAGTAGGTACCTACATACCTACATATTTAATATATGGTACAGAGCTGCACATTTTTCTTATTTGCACACAAAAAATACAACTGTACTGCTATTTACCGTCAAAACGGAGAATCTGATTAACTCCGAGCGTCCTATCAATTCTTCTGTAGCCAACGGCGTTATCGTTAACCGGTCCACTTCCACTTTTCATAACCCGCACTATATTCGCCTTACTTTAAAAATATTTATCTTACCAACAAAATGTTATCAATTATTGTTTTATTCAAACCGAGTAACTTTTAACATATACAAAAATAATGCTTAACATATAAACTCTAAAAATAAAGAAATTGTACAGAAAGAAACGCCTGCAATCATTTGAAACAAAGTCAATATAATGGCCCACGTTCAATAATAAACAAAAGCGAACAATTTGTCGGATGTCTTCCTCGTGCACCTGCAAACAGGTCGACGTGCGTACTACACTTACCTTGCATATAAACCAAAAATCCTTGGGTGTAGTCTTGAAAGACCCTAGCGCCTATTATTAGTTACCTATCCCGTGATAATAAATTAGGATGGATACGTTTATTAAAGCTTATTGTTTTTGTATTAAAGAAAAATTTCGAATTTGGATACGCCTTTATTAATAAAAGAACTCATATTATATGGGTTTGTCTCTCCGCGTTGTCGCCGATTTCCGCATAAAGAATATTTTTCGATTTCCCCACACTTAGAACGCCGCTATAATTATATGGACCGGCTAGTACTCCACCGGTCATGGCATAAAACCGAAAAAACTTATCGGAAGGCGTCCCATAGAATCGCCTAGCTTTAATTTTTAACTTCAGGATAAATAAAGGACAAAAATATCGACATATTACAAATTAGTCACTGCTAATCCAACGTTGCCGTTGCATGTAGGTATCGATCCTATACACCTCTATATCTAATTGGTATTTCGCATGATGAATCACAATTAAGACGTTCAATTGATAACAAAATGGACTTATTAAATTAGAGCACATTAAACAAATAGAAGAACACGACTATAGACGATTTTTTTTAAAGAGAACATAGAATCCTATTATCCGTGTTCACTTAAAAAACACGCCAACCTAATATGTATATCATACATTGCCACGCTTGTGTCACAAACTGAACCAGATTTAATTAGGTTATGCACTAACTTCTAGCTCAGTGAAACGTTCCATTTCTACACAATTCAATATTTATATTTAATTGTATAGCAAATAATTACAATAAATGTTCAAAATGTCGTACTTCATTTTCTAAGCAATACGCCAATAACGATTAGGGGAAATGCACGTACAGCTTCTCTTAAACAATTAGGGTTTAATCAATTACATAATCTAAATTCTTGAAGAAATGAAGCTTGTTTTTTGAAATTCAAAAATCGACCAATCAAAATAACTTTGATTCAGTGCGCACTAGTACCAACCTAAAAGCGCTAAGTCATGTACCTATTAGGTTGACGTGTTTTTTGAAAATGAACATAGGGATAAATGCATTGGATGCCCACTTAAAAAGTTATGTGTATGTTTTTGAATTACTGAAACCATTATATAGTTAGTTATTCAAATTGATTTATTAATCAGTTTTCCTAAATGTGACGTAGGTTTCTACAAACATTTGAATGTTTGTAAGTTCATCTCTAATGACCGATTTTAGCACAGTGTACCTACATTTATTAAATATCCGGTATGTTAGTTACAAACATTAGAAAAGTGGGAGGTGTCTCCAGCTCCACTGACACTTTCGCTTTCACATAAACATAACCAAAAAATTTAATATTTGATTTTTTTAATGAAAATTCAATGTTAAGTAAAAAATTACTAATATACATTTTAGACGATGTCAACAATCACCAAAACTGTAGAGAGCAAGCTTAAGAATAAAGAAAAGAATTTAAAAAAGGCAACCGACTCTAACGATCTAGATACTGTTTTAGACAACGTTAAAAAGATTGATGCGACGTGCTGCTTTACCAAGTGTAAAAAACGTACCAGCGACTTCGGCATAGACTGCAAGTATTGCAGCAGTCGCTTCTGTACAGCGCACGGCTTACCTGAGATACACGGTTGTGGAGAAGCAGTAAGGAGAGACGAGCAGCGTAAATTTCAACATCCCTACACAGCACTGTCTCAGGACAAACATGGGAAAGCTGCTGACAAACTCGCTGTGAAATTAAAGCAAATGCAATTTGAGAGGAAAGCCAAACAATGTACCAGCAAAAGTAAAAAATAAGTTGTTATTTTTATTGTTTATTTAATTTTACACATTCGTCTGCTATTAATATATGTATCAAAAATATGTTGGTGTAATTATTTACTATGTGCAATTAGCAATTTCTCAATTGTGTATGAGTTTTCTGCCAGTATCTCCTTTTGTTTGGTGCCTACTAACTTCATCATTTTCATTACGAGAATGCCCTCCAAAAATTAGTATTACTAAAATTATTGATTTTTTTACATTGTAAATTTAAGAAGTTATCTGTTGCTTTCGTGGAGCTTTCTCCAACTATACTTCTAGTTACTCCGATAGAACCAACGAACAAATCATAGCACCAATGTAAAAGAAAACTTTAAAAAAGCAGAAGCAAAGGTTTTATATATTTTTTTGCTTGTTATATGAAAGCAGTAGTGTTTTTGTTTACCTTTGCCGATTTTGTTTTGTGTTTTTGTTCAGTTCATGCAGGTTCCTTTAGTATTTGAGGTCACTTTGCTTTCTGTAGTCAGTCAGGGTAGTTGAATTTGTTTTAATTCTGTAATTCAAATTTCGTGTTAAAAGGTAATGTGCTTAATTGTAATGGTTCGTTTTATTGTAAATTCTATTGCCTTTAGATACTTGTAGGTTAAGGGAAGGTAACCCTTTCATTTGGTTTTATTTTTACCAATGTTTTCCTATTTTCGATTTGTTTGAGATTGGTCATCTGTTAATAATTTTCATTTGATTGTTTAAACTCATTTGGATTGATTAGCGACTTTAATTCTTTGTGTACGAATCTGACTTTTTTGAGTATATACCTACTAATAACTGTATCGTCTGTGGAGAGATAGATGCCGAAGTGATGAAAGATACTTAGCAGATTCATTTCAAAATATGACTTCAGTCTAAGGTTACCGTATCCAGGACCTTCAGATACCTTCTGGACTGGAGGAGGTCGGACTGATTAACAACGTATTTTATGTACGAGACTTCGGAACGTTATTCTTTCACAAATGGTCAAGTTTTGAAGTTGCTTTTAAATTTACTAGTGTTTGCCATTTTTTATAGCTTACCAAATAAAATAAAATGTTGTATTAAATTAACGTCAGATTTAAATTATTCAAATTCAGGAGTTACTTCCTTGGGTTGTTAATGTTTGTATATTGTAGATGTGATGTGTTTAGCGTTTTCAAATGTTACCTCTCTTACTCCAGATTTTCCCCGTCACGCTCGAATAATGCCGTGCGAGCCAATGGCCAATGCCATTAAATAATTTGAGAGGAAGGCAACAATAAAAATCTGATTTGATTTTGTTAATTTGTTTATTAGTTTTACAAATTCAGTCTGCTGTCATTAATTATACATGTATCAAAAATATTTTGGTGTAAACGTTATTTTAGTAAATTTATAGTGACGAGAACAACACAAAATATTGCCCATAAAAGTATAACGAAGATCCAGACCATGTGCTTAAATGGGCTTTGAAAGTAGTTGGGGGCTGTTGTTTGTATATTTGACGTACAGTATTTTCTAGCGGTCCACACTAGCGCCACTGGAATGATATATTGTATGCATACTCCACCAAAAGATCCTGTGAACGACACCAACGTTGCAACATTGTGTGTAAGTAAACCCACAATAATCGGAGGCACAATGGCCAATGTGGGAAATGTAAGTCGCCTTACAACAAAATGATAACGCTCCAACGAGTGCACGTCCAAAAATAGCGCCTTTAAATTATTCTGTAACGTTATAGCTATTATGGGAAAGCTAGTCGATAATGTAAAAACTGGAAACAGACCTAAATAATACTCGACAATCTTCATAAAAGGGCCCCCTATGTTTAAATTACTCGGTGCAAAATTTAAAGTGTACAAGTCGAATATATAGGAAAAAGCGAAAACACCGGTCAATGACAGTAAGATGTAGAAGGTACAAATTAAAAAATAATCCAAAGCTAATTGGCGCAATATAAACCGCTTCCGCGCGAACGGATTTATTATACCCGGCAAGGAATGGTGGCTCATAAAACTGTAAATGCTAGCACCAATCAGTGCGGGCGTTCCCGAAAAATTAACCACAGGCGGGGACCCTTTCGGTTTAAATTGAATCATTTCGGTGATGGCGATCGTAATCATAATTGTGAATGCAATCCACCTCATCGACGAGGTCAGTATTTGTAAGTATTTGGTTTTTTGAACATTTAGATAACTAAAGGGTCCTACGACAGCTACAAATAGCGCTACAAAAATTCGGTACACTGTCATTTTATCTAAGCCCGTCTGATACCAGCACGGTACGTCGTAGTCATCTGGACCCACAGTCTCGGTAGTATTACATACTATATCACATAACGTTTTCGATATTGCTGTAATGTAAATCGCTAAATCTCCGTATAAATATACGCAAAGACAAATATAAAACAGTGCGCGTCCCACTTTGTTAAAAAATAATCCGGTCATCTCTCCTAATTCTACCTTTTCTCTTAATGTATAGTAACGACTGGGCGTTTGGTTTATCATGGCAGTATTCTCGTTGATATTCTCATCTGTTGAACTCCCGTCGAATGCTTCACTCTCCTGAAATATTACCGTGACAGTTAGTTTCACAATTGGAATTTATATCGAACATCATACAACACTAGATAGGTAACTATTGTATACCTGTATAAAGGGTTACAAGCCATGCCTTATCTGGGATTCGAACTCATGACTGCTGCTAACTAGGCACTCACACATACGATAAAACAATTATCGATATGATTGTCACAAGAATGAACAAGAAGGATTTTTTCCACCTTTGGAAAAAGGGCAAGTACTCATGTGAATTATGTATGTTATACGAGACGGAGCTACACACAGCGAATTTCACTGATTTTAAGAAACTAAAAGATATTGTAACAGTCTTCTTATCCATTTTCTTATGAAGACATAGGAAAAATTCCCACTGAAATATTCATGACCTACCTTCACTATGGTGATCATTTCCATCCAAAGTGAGGGGCTGAAAATAACTTTAGATTTACACCAAAGTGACTGATACAAAATTTTAGCCTTTCATATCTAGCGACGTCTCGCAACGCCGATAGAGACGAGACATTAGACAACCTCGAAAGAGCGCAGAAGTATGTCGGGCGAATTTTTTGTAATAAACCTTTAAATGGACGTTGCTTGCAATAGGAGTTGCCAGTATTACTGGAAGAAGTAACCCTTAAAGAACTTCAAAATATGTGGCTTTAACAAGATGGTGCTCCACCCCACTTTTATCGTGAAGCTAGAGAATATTTAAATCAGCACTATCCTCAAGAATGGATTAGCTGTGGAAGTTTTTGTTGCATGGCCAGCAGATCTTGTCATTTACCCCTTGAGATATTTTTCTGTGGAGTTACGTCAAAGGGATAGATAGGTATGCCTCAAAACCAACGACAAGGACATCAATAGGGAGGCCAATGTCCGGGAAAATATTAAAAGACTTGAAATCTGTATTGAACAAGAAGGGCACATTTTCGAACATGTATTGAGAAAAAACTCATTTTCTTTTGTTACAAAAATTGTGTATTATTAAAATTTTAGTGTAGTATGCTCGGTAGTGTGTATGTTTCATCGTTTACTGTCATACATATGGATATTATAACTTTTTTAAGATTAGAATATAAAACCAGGAAAACCAAAAAATTTCGAAAACTATCAGAGATCGATTTTTTTAACATGAAGTTTTGTAATTTTGCGCCTACAAAGAAAACACACTGTAAATATATTTTTAATCGTTTCATATTCTATTTCATTACTATTTATTTGACTTTTACTTTACCCAGGACAAAAGGTATAGAATAGAGCCTGGAATCAAAATTTAAGTAGTAATTTTGACGCTTGATTCTGCCAAATTCTTCTTATAAATCGAAAATCGAATTATCTTTAAAACTACAAGTTCTTCGTATATTAACCATATGAAATTAAACGCAGAATTAAAAAATGCATTCAAATACAAGGTGTTCCATAAAAAAATGTACCTTCATGGCGCGATACTTTGTGACCGCACCCTGTAGAATTCAAAATATTTTCAAAATGTGGAGAATAATCAACCATATCATAGGTAACACAAAAGCACTCTACCGAAAAATCTTATCTTCAAGGCCTTAAGTTACTTCGCGCAATCGTTGACTCCCCTGTATGTACATTATCCAATAGTGGGAGAAGTGTAATTCATAAAAATCCTTGTTTTTTGATTTTACAAAATTGTGCACATTGTGCTTTACACATTCATTTAGAAGAACTCGGCACAAAATTTTAATTTGAGTAAAAAAGATTTTTAAGTGATTTTAAAGGTTGTTTTTTATCAGAGGTTTATTTTAAGTGTGCAGGGTGATTCAAATTCGTGGATCACCATTGGGATCTCCATAACGGTGGTAGATACTGTGTAGGTTGTACTGATCTTAACCCACCCCAGGCTCGAAGTGAAGATGAGATTTCACGGCAAAGTGGCAACGTTGCAATCCCAGTATCAAAACACGGTTCCCGCTCAAATTTCGAACAAAAGAATGGCACGTGATTGGATCGTCTAAGGTAGGGCCCCCTTACGTTACACGAAGCTAATACAATGAGTCGGGACCCAGTCGGGCAGGAACACTCAAATAAAACGCTGTAATGTCTGCGAGTTTATTTATTATAAACTTATTCTGAAAACCCGGGAATTTGGATGTGGTACATTAAAAGCAAAGCAAGCAAAACCTAAAGGTGCCGCACTCTCGCAAAAGCAGACTACCAAGGAGAAAAAGAGCGCGACTTGAGAAAAAACCTTGGCCTTGAATAAAACCCAAACTATGTAAATCACAAGCAAATTACAACACCAACCACCTAACCAGAACACGTAACACCGCCTTAATTAATGAATGAATTCAAGTAGCAGGGTACGTTTGAACAGTATGCGTAGAGTATTCGTCACAACATGTCATGTACTTCCCTTTAATCGCGGCTAGAAGGCAACTCACTTTTTAGTTAGTCATTGGTTATTCGTTAGGTTTGGACCAACGTCTTCGCTTGATTGCCCTCCTGTTTCACGGTTATATTGTTAGGGGCAACACATTCATGCATTTATTGATATAAGTCACCTTACTAGTTATTCATCTCATTATATACCGAATAGAGTGGTGTGAAGTTTGTAAAAACATGTCTGATCTATTATTCATGTTGTGACGTAACAATAGGCAGTTATGACAATACACAGTGTGCTCGTGGAGCTCCCAATTATGCTCAGTTTCTACATAATGACATTGGTATAAACCCCAGACTGTGTAACTGAGTTAAACATGGTCTAAACCTGAGATATCGTAGACTTCCACAAACACATGGATATTAGTTAACTCCTCGCATGTTGTAAATTACATATTAGCACAATGGTAGATGGAAAATGTCTGATTTAACAAATGGCACAATTCAGATAAGTACATAAGAGTAAACTACATAAAATACTTTACTCGACACCAAAGTGGTTGAATCTTACGCACAAACACAAAGCTAAACTCTATGAATACAACTCAAAATGCAATAATCCCACCACCAACAAGCTTTAACAATCAACAAGTGACGCCAAGTCCCCAAATCCCAAACAGAAATTACAAAAAAATATCGATGGCGATGGCTCATGTCCCCAGAATCTCCAACTACTTGACCGGTTGCATCCGACGTTGAATTATACAGGGTATTTAAAGGGATATAGACATCTCAAGGTTAGGGGGCAAAGTTGCTCATTTTTGTGATTAAAAAAACGCTTTTGAAATTTTTGAAAAATCTTTGAAAATAACTGAAATATCACCGTATTTTCTCTAGTTCAAATGGTTGGAAATGGACGGTTCCCGTTAGCACCTTCTATGGGTACTTTTTTTTTTAAGAATTTGAATCTATTATCGGAATTCCCATAGCATGCTGAGTAGAAGCTACAGGCGACTGATGTTTTATTCAATGGGTAATTAGATCTTGCTGAATCAACATGGCTATGATGGTGATGCATTCAAATGAATTTCTTTATTTGTTCTCTATCTCATTCCGTAAAAATCCAACATGGCGTATATAAGAAATAAGTAAGTGATAGCCTTTAACTTCTACATTTAGCGTGTTACAGAAATTCTGATAACAGATTCAGATTCTTCAATAAAAAGTGCCCGAAGAAGGAGCCAACAGAAACCATCCATTTCTGTTCGTTTAAGCTAGGGAAAATGAAAACGAAATTTTGACTTTTTCAGTTTTCTGGTGATATCTGCATTATTTTCAAAGATCTTTAAAAAAGTTCACATTTTTTTAGTCACAAAAATGGTCGACTTTGCTCCCATTTAACCTAGATTGTCTCTCACCGTTACAGAGATCCCAATGGTGACCCAAGAATTTGAAGCACCCTGTACATGTCAAGTTGTATAACAATTTTTCTATGGCCAAGGGGGTCCTCAGTTCGAATTCGTATTTGAGCATTGAAGTTATGTAAATGTGAGTGCGAGTTGTAAATTGTGCATTGGCAAAAACTCTTGTCCACTTAAAAATAAAAATTCATAAACCAAAATTGCCCCTCGATGCAAAACAACTTTGCCTATCTAGTGCACTATGATCTTTAGTTGTACTTACACCATCCACACGATGAGATTGTATTTGGTTCCAATATATCGCTGCATTTGCACACGCAATCGATTCGATAATAAAAGTAACAGTAACAAATCCAAAAAAGGCAAATAAAATTAAAAACATTGTACTAAACAACCAGCCCGCCCCCGAAAACACAGAAGGCAGTGTCAAAGCGCCAGTTCCAACAATTAAATTGAAGACATAAATTAAGCCGACCTAAAACATCCCTTTTTATATTTTACAGATCTTTAATCATACCTACCCATGGCGAGTATCTTTCACGAGGTCGCAGATCTTGCGGCATTTTCAACACAAATAACTAAATACAATAAAACCAATGGTTATTTGTGGCTAATCATTTCGTTCTGAATCTGGTGTGCTGAGGTGGTTCATACAGATCTTTTCTTCTGATAAAAAAAGTACAACAGCTGTACATTTTTCCAAGTAATTTACGATTTCAGCTGACCAATTATTGTTCAAATTTCTTATCACTTAGATTACAAAAAATGTTTAAACACACATTCACCATAAATAAATAATAAATTTGTAAGTGAGAAGGAACAAATAAAATAGTTTACTTTAAACGTATACAGTGTGGTGTGTGCAACGCGACAGCTGGTCGATTATTATACAGGGTGACACTATATAGCCGGACACTATTGTCCTATTAAAGATATCTGCACCTGAATGGTGAAAAGTTTGTTTAATAACGATCGCAATTATTAAGATTGTTAAAGCTCGAAAATTTAAGTTGAAATAAATTACATTGCAAAAATAAACTTTGAAAATGGTAGTTCACCGAATAAAAATAGAAATAGACTGGGAAAAAAGAACTTACCAATAAAAAAACCAGCCGTCAAATTAATATCAAATTTTGTTATAAAATTAATTGTTTGTAATGATGTGAATGCGTAACATAAAATTATAACATCACAAAAAGTAACAGATAATCTTCAAGAGGTAACATATAGGTTAAAAACAAGTTTTGAGAATTATGGGTCCGGTAAGCAGATACCAAGATTCTAAGAAAGGGTGAAATACACAGGATGTGACTCATCTTTGGTGCAATAAAGTCCTTTTGTTAAAAGCAAGATGAAAAATTACATGGCCTTGTAGGCAAATTTAACTAAAAACAAGATATGTGGAAATTATTGAATCGCCACTCATTTATCGCACATAGATTCTAAACTGAAGAGCTTTGATTAGCGTAATCCCGCTCCGGCAAGATAGGCAACCCACCCCTGGTTTCGAGCCTACAGTTGAATATCGAAGACAATCACGGAATTAGGTATCGTAACTCAATTTTGGCTACATTTTGTACCACCCCCGTGACTGCTTCATTCACGGAGAAAATTGTTAGTTACAAACGACAAGTCAGTACATACATCAACCGAATCGGTAACTTTCACATATTAAAAAAATTAAATGATCAAAACTTATATGAATGTTACTTCAGCGACAAGACCAAGTAATCAACATCAATAAACATAAATTAAGCAAGCATTACACCAAAAACGTAAACAATTGCAAACAATAGCATAACGGTATCACATATGTGATTCTGCATTGGGGTTAAACCAAGTAAATTTCAGAAACAAAGATTCAAACACACAAAAAATATAAAATGTGGCACACAAAACACAAATACGATATAAAGAAATGCAAAGATTACTACCTGCATTAAAAAACACAAAATAACAACAAACATTGCTAAACGTACGTAATCCACGTTTGTGCGCTTCCGATGCAGAGACATGGAGAGAGGAGATCGGTGATCGACGAGTGCGCATCCAAGAAAGGGTGCGACCTCATGGGCGCTGCCATTTTTACACCCTTTG
>NW_022170663.1:30665957-30682633 GCF_008802855.1 Photinus pyralis
AGCCGCTAGTGCCTCTCTCTCTATCTGTGCGTATCTGGATTCCGTTTCGGACATTTTTCGTGATGCATAGGAGACGGGTTTCCAAGTGCCATCTTTTTGCTCTTGTTCCAGTACGGCTCCAAGACCGAATGACGATGCGTCGGCTGCTACTCTTGTGTTGCTGTTAGGAGAAAAGTGAGATAATACCGGTGCTGAAGTTAATGCGATTTTTATGGCTTCTAGTGCCGCCTGTTGCCTTTCTGTCCAACAAAATTCATATTTTGTAGATAAAAGTTGCGATATGGGGCTTGCTATGTTAGCCAATTCTGGTAAAAATTTTGCATTTACTTGCAATGTGCCGAGCAGTTGTCTCACGCCGCTGACATTCTTTGGTGCTGGCATCTCGAGTACGGCTTTGACTTTGTCTTCATCGATTCCCACGCCTTCTTTGGAGATCGTGTAACCTAAGAATTTCACTTTTTTCTTTCCAAAGACACACTTCTCCTTGTTCAGTCTTAACCCTCTTTGTTTCAAGCGCTCTAATACTTGGGCCAAACGCTGGTCATGCTCTGCCTTGGTTTTCCCGAAGATTAGCATGTCGTCCGCTATGTTGACCACGCCTTCTAGGCCTTCTAGTGTTTCCATCATCTCTCTTTGGAAGCGTTCTGTGGCTGACGTGATGCCCATCGGAAGCCTTTGAAAAGCGTAGCGTCCAAATGGCGTTATAAAAGTCGTTAATAACTGAGAGTTTGTGTCTAAAGGAATGTGATAAAATCCTGATGCTGCATCGAGCTTTGAGAAATATTCCGCCTCTGCTTCAATTAGAGCCAGGGATTCGGATATCTGAGGTAGAATCATGCGTTCTGATTGTACTGATTTATTGAGAATAGTATAATCGACGCATATTCGAACGCTGTTGTTTTTCTTGGGTACGACGACCATAGGCGCACACCAGTTTGTTGCCACACTGACCTTTCTTATGATGCTTTCATTCTCTAATTTGTCGAGATGCTTTTTAACTGCGTCGCGTAGATGTAACGGTACCCGTCGTGCTGCCGCTATTGCGAAAGGTACAGCGTTTTCTTTAATTTTAATGTGGTACGTTTTGCCTAAGTTTCCTATGCCTTCGAACAAAGTAGGAAATTGCTCTGCTATCGACGCCACATTTGCCCAGGATAGCATGCCCAATGTTTCCAACGCGTCGCGGCCCAATAAATTCTCGCGCAATTTCTTTGCCACGTAAATTTTTTCGAGAGATTTGCGATTCCGATACCGGAGATCTGCGTCAAACGTTCCTACAATTTGGATTTTATCGCCCGAGGCTGATATAAGTGATTTTGGTGCGTCTACGAGTGTTGTTTTGTTTAATTTTTTGAGATCGTCCCATCTTATCACCGTAACGTCCGCGCCGCAATCTAATTTAAAATCTAGATTTGTGTCGTTAACATTAACGATCGCGCGCCACGGTTTTTTGGGTTTTGACGTGTCGATCGATCCCATAAAAAAATTGTCTTCCTCATCTGGTGCCGTTTCTACGCTCGCAATCTTTGGGTTTTGTCTATTGTTTACTTTAGATAAGCATCTAGTGGACCAATGTCCTATTTTGCCGCATTTTTTACAAGTGTCGTTTCTCGAAGGGCACGACGCAAACGCGTGGCGAGGAATGAGGCCGCATTTTCTACATGATTTGGTGTCATTTTTGTAGTCAGCTGTCCTAACGTGGGGATTTGGTCGCTGCATATGGGGTTTCTGTTTTGGTATGGCACCTCTGCTGTGGTAGATGGCGCTAACCTCTTCCGGTTCCGTTACGCTTTGAGTTGGCGCATTGGCTGGAGCTGGTGCGCTTGCCCGAATTACGGCTTGTTGTTTACGGAGTGATTCTGCCAACCTAACGCGTTTGATTACCTCGTCTACGTTGTCATCTGGCCTTGTTTGCAATTGGATCGACAACCGACTATCTGCCAAACCCGCGATAATTCGCAATTTGATCATCTCCCCTTCTAATTGAGCCCACTCGCACGTTTGGGCCATAGCGGTTAGATCGCTTATAAATATATCGCAGGGTTCATCAGAACCTTGCACCCTTTGAAGAAATTTGACCCTTTCGTAGACTAAATTTTTCCTTTCGCCGAAATATGCGTCGAATCTTTCTAAAACGATAGCGAAGTTTTTTTGATCTTCCGTCGAAAGGTGAAATGACTTTAGAATTTTCTCCGCTTTAGTACCCAGATGCCCGATGAAATAATCGACCGTTTGCTCACTGGAGCAGCTGACTAACATGGTGCGTTTGTAGCGATAGAAGCTGCATTTCCATTCAGCCCATTCTTCCGCTTTATAAGAAAAAGTCGGTGGGGGCGGGACCGATGGATTAGGTACAGCTACCGTTGCCGCGTTATTCGTTGTCGCGGCAGATAACGTCATTTGTTGCCGCTGTAGTTCCAGTAGCTGCGTAAGTATTTGTTGTTGACGTGCAAAATGTTCTGCATTAATGTCCTTATGCGAGGGGTCATTGTGTGTAGCGTTATCGTTCGTCATTTTGTTATGATTAGATTGGGCGTATTATAAAACTTTTGCCGTATAAATGCCGATTGTTGCGAGAAAATGAAAGAAGTTATTACTTACAGTTTCTCCACATATTCCTTGCGTATTTACACTCACTTTGTTTTATAATCGCTATCGTTTCGCTTTTGTTTCGCGTGTGTAAGTTCGTCACCGATTAAAAAAACGCACTAGTTTTTGTATCGCGTGTACGTACCTTTACCGATACCCGAAACAAAAAACCAATCTCACCGTTGTCACCATGTAGCGTTGTCGCTTACCTTGTTTACCCCGCGCGCGCGTCACTCGAAGTCCCTCGTCGTGGCTCTTCTCGAGCTGTCTCCCCTTGGCTCGCATGCGCACGGTCACACCATATACCACAGAAGAAATTAATATCTCAATCCCCAAATGAACAAAGAAAATGCAAGTGACGTTGACGTTACAAACTAACACAATAAACTCGAAAAAAGCTCTTAAACACGAACCCATCGCCTAAACATAACACCACTATAAACACACATGACACAAAGGGTGTAAAAATGGCAGCGCCCATGAGGTCGCACCCTTTCTTGGATGCGCACTCGTCGATCACCGATCTCCTCTCTCCATGTCTCTGCATCGGAAGCGCACAAACGTGGATTACGTACGTTTAGCAATGTTTGTTGTTATTTTGTGTTTTTTAATGCAGGTAGTAATCTTTGTATTTCTTTATATCGTATTTGTGTTTTGTGTGCCACATTTTATATTTTTTGTGTGTTTGAATCTTTGTTTCTGAAATTTACTTGGTTTAACCCCAATGCAGAATCACATATGTGATACCGTTATGCTATTGTTTGCAATTGTTTACGTTTTTGGTGTAATGCTTGCTTAATTTATGTTTATTGATGTTGATTACTTGGTCTTGTCGCTGAAGTAACATTCATATAAGTTTTGATCATTTAATTTTTTTAATATGTGAAAGTTACCGATTCGGTTGATGTATGTACTGACTTGTCGTTTGTAACTAACAATTTTCTCCGTGAATGAAGCAGTCACGGGGGTGGTACAAAATGTAGCCAAAATTGAGTTACGATACCTAATTCCGTGATTGTCTTCGATATTCAACTGTAGGCTCGAAACCAGGGGTGGGTTGCCTATCTTGCCGGAGCGGGATTACGCTAATCAAAGCTCTTCAGTTTAGAATCTATGTGCGATAAATGAGTGGCGATTCAATAATTTCCACATATCTTGTTTTTAGTTAAATTTGCCATGTAATTATCCATCTTGCTTTTAACAAAAGGACTTTATTGCACCAAAGATGAGTCACATCCTGTGTATTTCACCCTTTCTTAGAATCTTGGTATCTGCTTACCGGACCCATAATTCTCAAAACTTGTTTTTAACCTATATGTTACCTCTTGAAGATTATCTGTTACTTTTTGTGATGTTATAATTTTATGTTACGCATTCACATCATTACAAACAATTAATTTTATAACAAAATTTGATATTAATTTGACGGCTGGTTTTTTTATTGGTAAGTTCTTTTTTCCCAGTCTATTTCTATTTTTATTCGGTGAACTACCATTTTCAAAGTTTATTTTTGCAATGTAATTTATTTCAACTTAAATTTTCGAGCTTTAACAATCTTAATAATTGCGATCGTTATTAAACAAACTTTTCACCATTCAGGTGCAGATATCTTTAATAGGACAATAGTGTCCGGCTATATAGTGTCACCCTGTATAATAATCGACCAGCTGTCGCGTTGCACACACCACACTGTATACGTTTAAAGTAAACTATTTTATTTGTTCCTTCTCACTTACAAATTTATTATTTATTTATGGTGAATGTGTGTTTAAACATTTTTTGTAATCTAAGTGATAAGAAATTTGAACAATAATTGGTCAGCTGAAATCGTAAATTACTTGGAAAAATGTACAGCTGTTGTACTTTTTTTATCAGAAGAAAAGATCTGTATGAACCACCTCAGCACACCAGATTCAGAACGAAATGATTAGCCACAAATAACCATTGGTTTTATTGTATTTAGTTATTTGTGTTGAAAATGCCGCAAGATCTGCGACCTCGTGAAAGATACTCGCCATGGGTAGGTATGATTAAAGATCTGTAAAATATAAAAAGGGATGTTTTAGGTCGGCTTAATTTATGTCTTCAATTTAATTGTTGGAACTGGCGCTTTGACACTGCCTTCTGTGTTTTCGGGGGCGGGCTGGTTGTTTAGTACAATGTTTTTAATTTTATTTGCCTTTTTTGGATTTGTTACTGTTACTTTTATTATCGAATCGATTGCGTGTGCAAATGCAGCGATATATTGGAACCAAATACAATCTCATCGTGTGGATGGTGTAAGTACAACTAAAGATCATAGTGCACTAGATAGGCAAAGTTGTTTTGCATCGAGGGGCAATTTTGGTTTATGAATTTTTATTTTTAAGTGGACAAGAGTTTTTGCCAATGCACAATTTACAACTCGCACTCACATTTACATAACTTCAATGCTCAAATACGAATTCGAACTGAGGACCCCCTTGGCCATAGAAAAATTGTTATACAACTTGACATGTACAGGGTGCTTCAAATTCTTGGGTCACCATTGGGATCTCTGTAACGGTGAGAGACAATCTAGGTTAAATGGGAGCAAAGTCGACCATTTTTGTGACTAAAAAAATGTGAACTTTTTTTAAGATCTTTGAAAATAATGCAGATATCACCAGAAAACTGAAAAAGTCAAAATTTCGTTTTCATTTTCCCTAGCTTAAACGAACAGAAATGGATGGTTTCTGTTGGCTCCTTCTTCGGGCACTTTTTATTGAAGAATCTGAATCTGTTATCAGAATTTCTGTAACACGCTAAATGTAGAAGTTAAAGGCTATCACTTACTTATTTCTTATATACGCCATGTTGGATTTTTACGGAATGAGATAGAGAACAAATAAAGAAATTCATTTGAATGCATCACCATCATAGCCATGTTGATTCAGCAAGATCTAATTACCCATTGAATAAGACATCAGTCGCCTGTAGCTTCTACTCAGCATGCTATGGGAATTCCGATAATAGATTCAAATTCTTAAAAAAAAAAGTACCCATAGAAGGTGCTAACGGGAACCGTCCATTTCCAACCATTTGAACTAGAGAAAATACGGTGATATTTCAGTTATTTTCAAAGATTTTTCAAAAATTTCAAAAGCGTTTTTTTAATCACAAAAATGAGCAACTTTGCCCCCTAACCTTGAGATGTCTATATCCCTTTAAATACCCTGTATAATTCAACGTCGGATGCAACCGGTCAAGTAGTTGGAGATTCTGGGGACATGAGCCATCGCCATCGATATTTTTTTGTAATTTCTGTTTGGGATTTGGGGACTTGGCGTCACTTGTTGATTGTTAAAGCTTGTTGGTGGTGGGATTATTGCATTTTGAGTTGTATTCATAGAGTTTAGCTTTGTGTTTGTGCGTAAGATTCAACCACTTTGGTGTCGAGTAAAGTATTTTATGTAGTTTACTCTTATGTACTTATCTGAATTGTGCCATTTGTTAAATCAGACATTTTCCATCTACCATTGTGCTAATATGTAATTTACAACATGCGAGGAGTTAACTAATATCCATGTGTTTGTGGAAGTCTACGATATCTCAGGTTTAGACCATGTTTAACTCAGTTACACAGTCTGGGGTTTATACCAATGTCATTATGTAGAAACTGAGCATAATTGGGAGCTCCACGAGCACACTGTGTATTGTCATAACTGCCTATTGTTACGTCACAACATGAATAATAGATCAGACATGTTTTTACAAACTTCACACCACTCTATTCGGTATATAATGAGATGAATAACTAGTAAGGTGACTTATATCAATAAATGCATGAATGTGTTGCCCCTAACAATATAACCGTGAAACAGGAGGGCAATCAAGCGAAGACGTTGGTCCAAACCTAACGAATAACCAATGACTAACTAAAAAGTGAGTTGCCTTCTAGCCGCGATTAAAGGGAAGTACATGACATGTTGTGACGAATACTCTACGCATACTGTTCAAACGTACCCTGCTACTTGAATTCATTCATTAATTAAGGCGGTGTTACGTGTTCTGGTTAGGTGGTTGGTGTTGTAATTTGCTTGTGATTTACATAGTTTGGGTTTTATTCAAGGCCAAGGTTTTTTCTCAAGTCGCGCTCTTTTTCTCCTTGGTAGTCTGCTTTTGCGAGAGTGCGGCACCTTTAGGTTTTGCTTGCTTTGCTTTTGATGTACCACATCCAAATTCCCGGGTTTTCAGAATAAGTTTATAATAAATAAACTCGCAGACATTACAGCGTTTTATTTGAGTGTTCCTGCCCGACTGGGTCCCGACTCATTGTATTAGCTTCGTGTAACGTAAGGGGGCCCTAC
Source organism: Photinus pyralis (assembly GCF_008802855.1). Lineage (NCBI taxonomy): Eukaryota > Metazoa > Arthropoda > Insecta > Coleoptera > Lampyridae > Photinus > Photinus pyralis. The sequence goes on from NW_022170663.1 coordinate 30,672,875, forward strand.
CTTAGACGATCCAATCACGTGCCATTCTTTTGTTCGAAATTTGAGCGGGAACCGTGTTTTGATACTGGGATTGCAACGTTGCCACTTTGCCGTGAAATCTCATCTTCACTTCGAGCCTGGGGTGGGTTAAGATCAGTACAACCTACACAGTATCTACCACCGTTATGGAGATCCCAATGGTGATCCACGAATTTGAATCACCCTGCACACTTAAAATAAACCTCTGATAAAAAACAACCTTTAAAATCACTTAAAAATCTTTTTTACTCAAATTAAAATTTTGTGCCGAGTTCTTCTAAATGAATGTGTAAAGCACAATGTGCACAATTTTGTAAAATCAAAAAACAAGGATTTTTATGAATTACACTTCTCCCACTATTGGATAATGTACATACAGGGGAGTCAACGATTGCGCGAAGTAACTTAAGGCCTTGAAGATAAGATTTTTCGGTAGAGTGCTTTTGTGTTACCTATGATATGGTTGATTATTCTCCACATTTTGAAAATATTTTGAATTCTACAGGGTGCGGTCACAAAGTATCGCGCCATGAAGGTACATTTTTTTATGGAACACCTTGTATTTGAATGCATTTTTTAATTCTGCGTTTAATTTCATATGGTTAATATACGAAGAACTTGTAGTTTTAAAGATAATTCGATTTTCGATTTATAAGAAGAATTTGGCAGAATCAAGCGTCAAAATTACTACTTAAATTTTGATTCCAGGCTCTATTCTATACCTTTTGTCCTGGGTAAAGTAAAAGTCAAATAAATAGTAATGAAATAGAATATGAAACGATTAAAAATATATTTACAGTGTGTTTTCTTTGTAGGCGCAAAATTACAAAACTTCATGTTAAAAAAATCGATCTCTGATAGTTTTCGAAATTTTTTGGTTTTCCTGGTTTTATATTCTAATCTTAAAAAAGTTATAATATCCATATGTATGACAGTAAACGATGAAACATACACACTACCGAGCATACTACACTAAAATTTTAATAATACACAATTTTTGTAACAAAAGAAAATGAGTTTTTTCTCAATACATGTTCGAAAATGTGCCCTTCTTGTTCAATACAGATTTCAAGTCTTTTAATATTTTCCCGGACATTGGCCTCCCTATTGATGTCCTTGTCGTTGGTTTTGAGGCATACCTATCTATCCCTTTGACGTAACTCCACAGAAAAATATCTCAAGGGGTAAATGACAAGATCTGCTGGCCATGCAACAAAAACTTCCACAGCTAATCCATTCTTGAGGATAGTGCTGATTTAAATATTCTCTAGCTTCACGATAAAAGTGGGGTGGAGCACCATCTTGTTAAAGCCACATATTTTGAAGTTCTTTAAGGGTTACTTCTTCCAGTAATACTGGCAACTCCTATTGCAAGCAACGTCCATTTAAAGGTTTATTACAAAAAATTCGCCCGACATACTTCTGCGCTCTTTCGAGGTTGTCTAATGTCTCGTCTCTATCGGCGTTGCGAGACGTCGCTAGATATGAAAGGCTAAAATTTTGTATCAGTCACTTTGGTGTAAATCTAAAGTTATTTTCAGCCCCTCACTTTGGATGGAAATGATCACCATAGTGAAGGTAGGTCATGAATATTTCAGTGGGAATTTTTCCTATGTCTTCATAAGAAAATGGATAAGAAGACTGTTACAATATCTTTTAGTTTCTTAAAATCAGTGAAATTCGCTGTGTGTAGCTCCGTCTCGTATAACATACATAATTCACATGAGTACTTGCCCTTTTTCCAAAGGTGGAAAAAATCCTTCTTGTTCATTCTTGTGACAATCATATCGATAATTGTTTTATCGTATGTGTGAGTGCCTAGTTAGCAGCAGTCATGAGTTCGAATCCCAGATAAGGCATGGCTTGTAACCCTTTATACAGGTATACAATAGTTACCTATCTAGTGTTGTATGATGTTCGATATAAATTCCAATTGTGAAACTAACTGTCACGGTAATATTTCAGGAGAGTGAAGCATTCGACGGGAGTTCAACAGATGAGAATATCAACGAGAATACTGCCATGATAAACCAAACGCCCAGTCGTTACTATACATTAAGAGAAAAGGTAGAATTAGGAGAGATGACCGGATTATTTTTTAACAAAGTGGGACGCGCACTGTTTTATATTTGTCTTTGCGTATATTTATACGGAGATTTAGCGATTTACATTACAGCAATATCGAAAACGTTATGTGATATAGTATGTAATACTACCGAGACTGTGGGTCCAGATGACTACGACGTACCGTGCTGGTATCAGACGGGCTTAGATAAAATGACAGTGTACCGAATTTTTGTAGCGCTATTTGTAGCTGTCGTAGGACCCTTTAGTTATCTAAATGTTCAAAAAACCAAATACTTACAAATACTGACCTCGTCGATGAGGTGGATTGCATTCACAATTATGATTACGATCGCCATCACCGAAATGATTCAATTTAAACCGAAAGGGTCCCCGCCTGTGGTTAATTTTTCGGGAACGCCCGCACTGATTGGTGCTAGCATTTACAGTTTTATGAGCCACCATTCCTTGCCGGGTATAATAAATCCGTTCGCGCGGAAGCGGTTTATATTGCGCCAATTAGCTTTGGATTATTTTTTAATTTGTACCTTCTACATCTTACTGTCATTGACCGGTGTTTTCGCTTTTTCCTATATATTCGACTTGTACACTTTAAATTTTGCACCGAGTAATTTAAACATAGGGGGCCCTTTTATGAAGATTGTCGAGTATTATTTAGGTCTGTTTCCAGTTTTTACATTATCGACTAGCTTTCCCATAATAGCTATAACGTTACAGAATAATTTAAAGGCGCTATTTTTGGACGTGCACTCGTTGGAGCGTTATCATTTTGTTGTAAGGCGACTTACATTTCCCACATTGGCCATTGTGCCTCCGATTATTGTGGGTTTACTTACACACAATGTTGCAACGTTGGTGTCGTTCACAGGATCTTTTGGTGGAGTATGCATACAATATATCATTCCAGTGGCGCTAGTGTGGACCGCTAGAAAATACTGTACGTCAAATATACAAACAACAGCCCCCAACTACTTTCAAAGCCCATTTAAGCACATGGTCTGGATCTTCGTTATACTTTTATGGGCAATATTTTGTGTTGTTCTCGTCACTATAAATTTACTAAAATAACGTTTACACCAAAATATTTTTGATACATGTATAATTAATGACAGCAGACTGAATTTGTAAAACTAATAAACAAATTAACAAAATCAAATCAGATTTTTATTGTTGCCTTCCTCTCAAATTATTTAATGGCATTGGCCATTGGCTCGCACGGCATTATTCGAGCGTGACGGGGAAAATCTGGAGTAAGAGAGGTAACATTTGAAAACGCTAAACACATCACATCTACAATATACAAACATTAACAACCCAAGGAAGTAACTCCTGAATTTGAATAATTTAAATCTGACGTTAATTTAATACAACATTTTATTTTATTTGGTAAGCTATAAAAAATGGCAAACACTAGTAAATTTAAAAGCAACTTCAAAACTTGACCATTTGTGAAAGAATAACGTTCCGAAGTCTCGTACATAAAATACGTTGTTAATCAGTCCGACCTCCTCCAGTCCAGAAGGTATCTGAAGGTCCTGGATACGGTAACCTTAGACTGAAGTCATATTTTGAAATGAATCTGCTAAGTATCTTTCATCACTTCGGCATCTATCTCTCCACAGACGATACAGTTATTAGTAGGTATATACTCAAAAAAGTCAGATTCGTACACAAAGAATTAAAGTCGCTAATCAATCCAAATGAGTTTAAACAATCAAATGAAAATTATTAACAGATGACCAATCTCAAACAAATCGAAAATAGGAAAACATTGGTAAAAATAAAACCAAATGAAAGGGTTACCTTCCCTTAACCTACAAGTATCTAAAGGCAATAGAATTTACAATAAAACGAACCATTACAATTAAGCACATTACCTTTTAACACGAAATTTGAATTACAGAATTAAAACAAATTCAACTACCCTGACTGACTACAGAAAGCAAAGTGACCTCAAATACTAAAGGAACCTGCATGAACTGAACAAAAACACAAAACAAAATCGGCAAAGGTAAACAAAAACACTACTGCTTTCATATAACAAGCAAAAAAATATATAAAACCTTTGCTTCTGCTTTTTTAAAGTTTTCTTTTACATTGGTGCTATGATTTGTTCGTTGGTTCTATCGGAGTAACTAGAAGTATAGTTGGAGAAAGCTCCACGAAAGCAACAGATAACTTCTTAAATTTACAATGTAAAAAAATCAATAATTTTAGTAATACTAATTTTTGGAGGGCATTCTCGTAATGAAAATGATGAAGTTAGTAGGCACCAAACAAAAGGAGATACTGGCAGAAAACTCATACACAATTGAGAAATTGCTAATTGCACATAGTAAATAATTACACCAACATATTTTTGATACATATATTAATAGCAGACGAATGTGTAAAATTAAATAAACAATAAAAATAACAACTTATTTTTTACTTTTGCTGGTACATTGTTTGGCTTTCCTCTCAAATTGCATTTGCTTTAATTTCGCAGCGAGTTTGTCAGCAGCTTTCCCATGTTTGTCCTGAGACAGTGCTGTGTAGGGATGTTGAAATTTACGCTGCTCGTCTCTCCTTACTGCTTCTCCACAACCGTGTATCTCAGGTAAGCCGTGCGCTGTACAGAAGCGACTGCTGCAATACTTGCAGTCTATGCCGAAGTCGCTGGTACGTTTTTTACACTTGGTAAAGCAGCACGTCGCATCAATCTTTTTAACGTTGTCTAAAACAGTATCTAGATCGTTAGAGTCGGTTGCCTTTTTTAAATTCTTTTCTTTATTTTTAACCTTGCTCTCTACAGTTTTGGTGATTGTTGACATTGTCTAAAATGTATATTAATAATTTTTCACCGTTCGTTAGGGCAGCATAAGCTTCATACTTAACATCGAATTTTCTTAACATCAAATATTACATTTTTTGGTTATGTTTATGTCAGTGGAGACACTTCCCACTTTTCTACAAGGTAACTAACATACCGGATATTTAATATGTACACTGTGCTGAAATAGAGGCGCTTTCTTTCGACTACTTCGCAATCATAATTTCGAGATCGTGATTCGTAGGATAACGTTTTACGAAAGAACGCGCGAATTTAAATCAAAGTATGGTTAAGTTTACAAAGTAGACATTTTCATTCGAATTAGGTATTTTTTGTTTGGATTATGAAAATAATTTAAATACAAGTGGAAGTACTTGCACGATTATGCTCCTCTTCAGTTACGAAAATTGACTAACCTAACATTTGAGCAAAAATATCCTTGCATTTATAGGTTAGGAATTCGTGATCATAAAACTTTTATGTTCAGTTTGTTCACGATTTTAGCAATCATGATTATAAGATCACACTTCGAAAGAACGTGATTTGACAATCCAAACGCGTTTGGATCACCGAAAGAAAGCGCCTTAGGAGTAAATACTAATGTCAAATCGAAAGTAAAGTGCATTTGAAAGTTTATGTAAAATGGGAAAATGCATGGAGAAATAATATGTTTATTAACTGTCGAAGATTCATAATGAATAAATAATTGAAATGAATTGGAGGACAGACAGACAAAAGGTTAGCAATATACCAACCTTGAGACAGACATACATTCGTTTTTGGGTGTGTGGATTGTAAGCATTTTAAAAAATCGTGTCGTATGCAACAAACACATGTGAATTTACAAACATTAAAATGTTTCTAGAAACCTACGTCACATTTAGGAAAACTGACTAATATAATAAGTCAATTTGAATAACTAACTACAATAGGTATATAATGGTTTCAGTGATTCAAAGACATACACATAATTTTTTAAGTGGACATCCAATGCATTTATCCCTATGTTCACCTTCAAAAAATGAAAAAACACGTCAACCTACATGATTTACCTAGCGCTTTTAGGTTGGTACTAGTCCAGACTGAATTAAAGTGAACTTGATTGGACGATATTTGAATTTCAAAAAACAAGCTTCCATTCTTCAAGGATTTAGATTATGTAATTGATTAAACCCTAAATGTTTCAGAGAAGCTGTACGTGTATTTTCCCTAATCGTTTGGCGTATTGCTTAGAAAATGAAGTACGACATTTTGAAGCATTTATTGTAATTATTTGCTAACAATTACAAATATTGAATTCTGTGGAAATGGAACGTTTCACTGAGCTAAGAAGTTAGTGCATAATCTAACTAAATCTGGTTTCAGTTTGTGACACGCGTGTGGCAATATATGATATATTAGGTTGGCGTGTTTTTTTTAAGTGAAAAGGGATAATAGCATTCTGTTCCCTTTAAAAAAACGCTATCGTGTTCTTCTATTTGTTTAATGTGCTCTAATTTAATAAGTCCATTGTGTTATCAATTGAACGTTTTAATTGTGATTCATCATGCGAAATACCAATTAGATATAGACAAAGAGTACACTCTTCATATAGAGGTGTATAGGATCGATACATGCAACGGCAACGTTGGATTAGCAATGACTAATTTGTAATATGTCGATATTTTTTATGTATTTTTGTCCTTTATTAACGAGCTCCTAGCGAATTTATAATTTTGTTGTGTCTGTCCGTCCGTCCGTCCGTCCGTTAGCACGATAACTCATAAACGAATGGACCGAATACGATGAAATTTTGCAGGTGGATTCTTTATCAAATTTGTAGATCGGAGTTCGTGAATTGGCAATGTAGACCAAAAAATAAAGTAGGCCCTTTTGACATCTCCGTTAGTTATGAACCGAATTGCATGAAATTCAATATGCGCATATAGCTTTAGCCATATAAAACACAATTCCAAAAGTTGAACCTAATCGATCAGCATTCACAGTGCCCTTTGCGCATCTCGACCCTTTACAGACCGAATTACAAACTTTCTTATTTATGAAGGTATTTAAATGAAATTTGATACATAGCCACTTGGAATAAAAGTAAATTTAACGCCAGATTCAAAATTTCGCTTTGCGCATGCGCAGTGCCAATTTTCTGATTTATAGGAGGATTTAAATGAAATTTGGTACATAACCACTTGGAATAAAAGCAAATTTAACGCCAGTTTCAAAATTTGGTTTTGCGCATGCGCAGTGCCATCTTTCTTATTTATGGAGGGATTTAAATAAAATTTGATTAGTAATCTAGTAATTTCATTGGCCAGAATTAATGCGAAGTCTCTGTTACATGGATAACATGATATTTCAGACATTTCTTCGAGATCAATTTAAGAACTAATTATTTACGTTTACTATTGTTTACAAAAGAGTAACAAATAAAATATTGTACATTATACGCCAGGTAATAGTTTTTACTGGCTCTAGGAGATGACAGGCTCGCCTGACGGCTCGCCAGTCAACTTCTCCTATCTCCAGTAAAAACTCACTTACCTGGCTAATAATGTAAAATACTATTTGTCGCCTAGTAGTCTGTAAGAATACCAGTGGCAAAAACTTTTCATCTATCTTTGAAAAGCAATTTATTATTGCCAATTTCATAGTCATTGGGAAACTGCATAGTTTACCATAAACAACCACTAAGTTTGGCACTTAGAATATAAAAAATTATCATATTCTATAAAATTGTTGAAAAATTTCCGGTTGGTGTTGTCTTCTAGAGGTATCCTAGTGCGACGATTGGCGCCCCCAAAAAAATTTGCACTGTAGTGGAGCCCCCAGTATGACACACCGATACTGGGCTCAGTGCCGCCTAGTGGAGGTTATTTAAAATGTGCTCTGTGACGCTTGCAAAACGTTTCATTTCCTCCATGTATTGTCTTATTATTTAAAGAAAAGCCATTGATTTTTTTAACGTATATGCCCGGTTTCACAAAGGATTATTAAGTTTAATCAATGATTAAAAATATTAGAATGTTAGCCACCTTTGATTATAGGCTCATTTGTTTCCCATTCTAATATTTTTAATCACTGATTAACCTTAATCATCGTTTGTTAAACCGGGCAGTAATACATCACTATTTCATGTGGTTTTTATTGTAGTGTGACGTCATCTTCGGCTAACTTCGGAATAGTTACATTCAACGAGTGCGAAAGTAGGTTATTTTTCGAAGAATTTTAATCACCCGAGGCGCACAGCGCCGAGGGTGATTATATTCTAAGAAAAATAACCTTTCGTCGAGGTTCGTATACGATTTTATTCACGATCATCATTATAATCATTCCATTATCAAAAATAAAATAATTCACTAAATTTATACGTAGTATATTCATCTTAAATGCGCCATCTGCAATATTATTGCCCTACATAAAATGTTGTCGGTAACACAGATTTGGAAATTTACCTAATTAATATTCATATTAATTTAACATGCATGTTAAAAAATGGCCCATACTAAAGAATTTCAATGTACATCCCCTCAAATAAGGGAAATTGAGTGTAGTAAAAAATTTACTCCCCGAATGAATTTTTGAAGAGAATGGACAATGGTGGGCAGGAAAGGGTATAGGTAAAACTTCATGTTTTACTTGCTTATTTTAATGAGGTAAAGGTAAAGAAATCATCCACATTATGAACGACCAAATAATGTTGTGATCCACATTCAAACCTAATGCCTAATGACCATGTCAGTTTTATTATTCTAAAATGTACCTACAGCGATCTTTTGTGATTACAGGTTTAGACTGGGTTACAATATTAGTATTATACCTAATCTGTGTAGATGTCAATAACGAAAGATTTATTTTCCAGATCCAATCACTAAACACCTGTTCCAATACGATAGCCCTAAAAAATAGCATTATCTATTTCTAAAATGTGACAAATTACATTTAATTACCGGACATTGTTTTTGGCATATGATCGCTACAATATTAGCAAGTGCCAGTGGATTTCTTCAACTTAAAACAGTTCGGTGGCTGTAGATTGGCTGCAGTAGCAGGAGGTTTCGTCGCCAATTCAGTGGCCCATTCGCTTTACGGGCACGCGGAAATAACAAAGTATGGCAGTATCCTCTTCAGGTAGTGCTACGATGTCTCCGATATGCAATATGATGCCATAAATTGCCATCCCTTGCTCTTCTCATGGGTCGCAAGCGCAACCCAATGTTTCCATGTCTTATGGACAAGAATTGAACTTTTCCACCCAGAAATTTAAACAGTAATGGGCTCTCTAAAGTAACAATCAATTTCATTAAACTCAAGTTCGAGTTTTATATACTTACCGATCCTTTAATAATTAACGGTTTCTTTTTGTTTTTGTTTTTACTTAACCATTTAGCACCGCGCTCGTTTAGTTTTAGGTTACGTGAAACAAACCATCATCTTCCGTAATCTGGCTAAAGTTAATCACGACTCCTACTTGTGTTTACTTCGGTCCGCATTTACTTATTTCACTTTTTCGCGTTTGGTCGTTCATTTGCAATTTACAAAAAAAGCACAGAACTTAAATAATCCATATTACTCATAATAAGAATAAGAATTGTTTTTAAAATGCGGTTTTGAACAATTTGCATCTAAATCAGCTGTCATCTGTGTCAGACAGTTACGATGAGAGCGCCATCCATTAGGATATTAGCAACTAAATCGAGGTAGGTAATGAATATTACTAACCTCGAATCGAACATTACTAACCTCGAGAATCTACTTTCCTCCCTCCTGGAAAAATAAGTGTTGTAAAACACAACTTCCTTATCCTTCAAAATGACAATTATGAGACTGATTACAATATGATCGTGAATAAA
>NW_022170663.1:30682733-30725445 GCF_008802855.1 Photinus pyralis
AGGGGAGTATTTGCGACCTTGGGGTTGCGATAACCCTTTTGTATGGCTCCCTTGCAGTTACTTTCAAATGAAATTATTCTATGACATAGTGGCTTCTAGAGTGACTTGCCAGTTCGTTATGTAGTAATAGATATTCGATGATCCTAGACAGAGTCTGGGTTCGGGTACTTACGAGCTGCCCTGATTGCGAATCTCGAGATTAGTACTTGTCAGATATTCAAGTAATGATTTACCCCTAGGGTTGACGTTATTAGTATGGTGAACATTATTATGTCACACCCTATAATGAGGTGTTTAGTGTTTTTCTCATTCTCTGTCATTTTATTACTGGGAGGTAGGTAGAGAGAATTTCCTGGGAGATATACTAATGCTACTCCTACCTGAGATTTACCCTGTATGTCACAGCTTAACTGTATAGTCGTGAAATCACGGTCACACAGGTGTGACACCCAAAGAGCTTTAAAGTGACTAGGAATATAAATACATGAGAGGTTCCACCCTGTATATACAACTTACGACGATACATACATTTTTGAGAGTTGGCAACCATGCAATTCCTAGGTGGGGAAAACCGGTCTGCGCCATCTAGAAAGCACGAACGGGGGTTACGTTTGGCATCTTGTCTTGAATGGCGGTCGTGAACGCATCACTCCATAAATGTTTGTTGTTAATTTGTGTTATTTAATGCAGGTAGTAATTTTTGCATTTCTTTATATCGTATTTGTGTTTTGTATGCCGCATTTTATATTTTTTGTGTGTTTCAATCTTTGTTTTTGAAATTTATTTGGTTTAACCGTAATGCAGAATCACATGTGTGATACCGTTACGCTATTGTTTGTAATTGTTTACGTTTTTGGTGTAATGTTTGCTTAATTTATGTTTATTGATGTTGATTACTTGGTCTTGTCCCGTAACATTCATGTAAGTTTTGATAATTTTATTTTAATATGTGGAAATTACCGATTCGTTTGATGTATGTACTGATTTGTTGTTTGTAACTAACAATTTTCTCCGTGAATAAAGCAGTCACGGAGGTGGAAAAAAACTGTAGTCAAAATTGACATCCAATTGTAGGCTCGAAACCCCGAAACCAGGGGCGGGTTACACATCTTGCCGGAGCGGGATTACGCTAATCAAAGCTCTTCAGTTTAGAATCTATGTGCGATAAATGAGTGGCGATTCCATAATTTCCACATATCTTGTTTTTAGTTAAATTTGCCTACTACACCATGCAATTTTCCATCTTGCTTTTAACAAAAGAACTTTATTGCACCAAAGATGAGTCACATCCTGTACTCTTAACCCTTTCTCAGAATTTAGGTACCTGCTACTACCTGACCCATTGTTCCCAAAAACTTGCTTTTAACCTTGAGTGTAACCAACATTGTGTATATGCATTTACTATCTTTGTTAACTACTGCTTAAACTTTTACAAAATATTTTGTTAATTAACTTTTGCACTGTATTAATCAAACTGCGAGGTTTTTCTTACGTCGTACTCTTTTTACCCTGAGCAGTTACTTTTGAGAGAGTACGACACCTTTTGGCTATGCTTGCTTTGTTTATATTAATGTACATCAACTAAATTTCCGGGCTTTCACAATCTTAATAATTACGATTATTATTAAACAAACTTTTCACAATTTCAGTGTTTTATTTAACGTTCCTTCCCTATTGTCAGGGGCGTCGCTAGGAAATTTTCCAGGGGGGGGGGGGCAGCGTGAGATTTTTTTAATGAGGTTTTAAAGGGGCAATTTGGGAACATCTATTATATACAGAGTGCCCCAACGAGAAGTATACAGAGGGCTTTTAGGGTATTAAATTTAGAAATTTCGAAAAATCCTCGAACACGTCAATTTTGTATTCGAGGGGGACAACTTTTGGAATACAAATCACGAACCCAAGTCGTCAACCCTCTACGTAGGGAGCGTAACCCCTAAAATTTTAAATGGAATCCTATGGCAAATGGCACATTATTTGAAAGCCAATTTAATCGTGATTACTAATCTGCTTTGCTTTTTAAATTCTATTGATTCGTTTCGAAGATATTCGCATTTGAAACCAAAACAAATGCGATCTAAATCACCTTGTTCCGGGCGGAGTAGCATAAACTTTATTCTTTAAATTTCCCCACAAGAAGTAATCTAATGGAGCGTATTCAGGCGGGGATATATATATATATATATATACAGGGTGACAATTTGAAAACTTACCACCCCTCATATCTAGTAAAATAAACGAGATATTTAAAAAAATCAAAATCCGTTTCGGTAATTCGGAGGGAATCACAATAACATAGTTGGCGACGCACCCCCTCCAACCCCCTGCGCCCCAGCCACCCCAAATTTTAAATCTTAAATAGTGACCAACCATACCAAATAGCAGTACATTTAGGTTAGTAATTATCGTGCAAATCAAAAAATAAACATGGAAAATCGTATTTAACTTCAACTTCCAAAGCCGACTTGACAGCAACTCATTTTTGATCGCCAGTTATAATCTATTCTCAAACTCTTGTCGAACCTTTTCAAATGTTGGTTTTGCAATATTTCGACATTCTTGAATTATTCTCTGTCTTAGTTCGTCTATGTTCGCCGGTTGCGTTTTAAATACGACAGATTTCAAATGTATCATATTAGTTTATTTACCCCTACGTAGAGGGGTGAAGACTTGGGTTCGTGATTTGTATTCCAAAAGTTGTCCCCCTCGAATACAAAATTGACGTGTTCGAGGATTTTTCAAAATTTCTAAATTTAATACCCTAAAAGCCCTCTGTATACTTCTCGTTGGGCCACTCAGTATATAAATTCTATAACGTAAATGTATATTTCCACAAACGGACTTATGTGTACAAATACATATAAAAATTATAGGAAATTATCGCAAACACATTCGACGTGGATTGCTTGCAAAAATTTCTACAGTTTGGTTTATATAATAATCTTGATTTTTGAAAATCATATCACGATAGTAGAAGGGGGGCACCATCCGCCATCTTGGATTTTGTGACGTCAGCTGACCTTGGGGTTTTCCCAAGGTCATGGGTTTTTCCCAAGGCCGTGGCCTTGGGTTTTTCCCTGACCTTGGGTTTTTCCCAAGGTCGTGGCTTTGGGTTTTTCCCAAGGTCGTGGCTTTGGGTTTTCCCCAAGGTCGTGGCCTTGGGTTTTTCCCAAGGTCATGGCTTTGGGTTGTCCCAAGGTCGTGGTTTTGGGTTTTTCCCAATGTCGTGGCTTTGGGTTTTCCCAAGGTCGTGGTCTTGGGGTTTTTCCCAAGATCGTGACTTTGGTACAGGATCATGGTCTTGGATCCTGGGGACAGGGTTGTGATTATGGATTCTGGATCAAGGTCGTGGTCTTGGATGCTGAGTTGAGATTGTGTGATTTGGATTCTGGGATTTGAGTTGGACTAAAATTGTGTTCTGGGATTTTCCTAGCGAATTTAAAAGAGAGAGGTGTAGAGAAAAATAAGAGATGTTGTATTACAAACCTAATCTAAGTACATACTCTTAGAAAATGGTAATCCATACATTTCAAATTTTACAAAGAAGAAGAAGAGGAAAAAGCAAAGCGAGAAGCAAGCAAAACAAGAAAATATTTGTGTAAGTAGTATGTAATCCGCCGGTTTTGCGCCACGTTCGCTTCATCCAAACAATTCAACGAAATCACTTGCTTTTTGCCCATTTTGTTCACAAAAAATCGTTATTTCCCTCAATTATTTGGATTATTCGAATGAAGTCTAACCAGATCCAGAATCAAACGTTATACATATATACTTAAAAACACTTCATGCAGTATCAAATTTCAAAAAAAAAACCCCCTCATATAACAAATTTCAAAAAAAAAAACCTCTTATATAATTATTAAAAATTTTTCGATAATAAATGACAATAGATTTTTTCACCCTGAATAATAAAACTCACCGTAAATCCTTCATAAATTTCAAAGATCTTGATGTTGATAAACAATATAAAATTATAGATATCAGCACAATAAATTACGGAGACAGAATAGTAATAGAAACTAATGATTTCAAATGTGTTTTACCACAAAGATTCTACAATCAATTCATGAAAAATAATTTTCTTCAGAATTGCAAAGACTGTTTAGCCAATAATGATATCTTCATAACAAATACTGGAACTAATTTAAAATTTACTTAAAGATTATATCCAAGGTGTGTGATGGTAATAAAAACCATTTTCAAAATTCACTTTGTAAACCAAAGGTTTTTATCAAATTTAACGGATTTTCACCAGTGTCCCAAATTTTTAAGTTGATAACCTCACTTATAACCAGAAGTACAAGATGCACTAAAAATTTTTTAGTGCTCTTAGTGGTAAAAAGGTAACACAACACCTACTAATGTTTTAGACAGTTTCTGCATAACCATTTAATTTCATTTTCTTAACGTATTTCTCTCTTGGCAAATACGTTAAATTTTTTATAAATTCAGTTTCTTTAATGAACACATCATCTTCTTTTAATTTTCCAGCTTTGAATTCTAATAAAAGTTGTTTATAGAATTTGTATCCCATTTTAAAAACTTCTTTTTTCTCTCCAATATTCATAGATTTTTCGATAATTTCAACAATTATAACACCTAATGAAAGTGATGCTAATGGTAAAAAAGCAAAAGCTGTTAAACCAGATGCTCCAAATACTGATTTGGTAAAAAATAATAATGAATTTAATTTTGAAAAATCTTTATAACTTCTTCTATAAACATAAATTTGTTTTTCAAGGTAAACATCCATTTATATACCTAGATATTCTATCTTCATTAAAATCACTAGGTTTTTGTTCAAAACTATATAATATATCATAATAATTTTCACCTTTATTTAATCTTTTAATAAAGTTTATACAATAAAATCCACACATCATTGAGTCATTTGTTTGTAATTGTGAAGAGTTATACATAATTTTTTTTCCAGAGGTTTCCAAATATTTTTGTATATTTTTAGGTGGACACAGTCCAAAGCTATCAAAATAATAAACATATTTTTTATTATTAAAGTACGCAACCCAATGACTCCCCGAATCAATATAACGTTGAAAATTAACTATACCACATTCATTTTTTAAAATTTTTGAAGGTAATGTATCAATCGCAAAAACACCTCGAAAATTTGATTCATTTTTCAAAATGTCTTCAATTTCTATATTGCTTAACCCCTTTTTCCAGGTATTCTTATACCCGTTCCATACGCTCGCGGATAAGTCAGCTTGCCTGACGCTAAAAAAGAATTTTTCTTAGATTTACACACAGTACAATTACCTTTAACCATTGGCTTATTGTTTTTACTTAATTCATTTTTAATATTATCAGTGGATGTTTTACTTTTACATTTCAAGCAATAAAGATTCATTTATTATAATAAAATTTTATTACTCAATAAAAATTTCCTTACCTAGAATTTTAACATTCAATAATTTTTCACTTTCGACAACAGCGTATAAATAATAATTTTCCGTCGGAGCATCTCTCAATTTCCAATTTATTACAAGCTCTGAACTAGAAGTACTCTCAAGATCGCCCTTTTCCTCCTTAGTCAAATCAAAATAGATTATTGGGTATAAATTTGCAAAATCTTTATAAGAAACACAAGTACCTTCATCCATATCATTCTTCAATCCAGCATTCAAAAACTCAACGTACAATCTCATATAATCTAAATTTTTAGGATTAAAATTAGTTTCAAAGGGTTTAGTAGGAAATTGTTTATTGTTAATATTAATATAAATTCTTTCCATATTCATATTATCAAATATCATTAACGAATTTTTGTAATTAGATTCTCTTCCTACTTTTGAAAATACAACATAAATTCCGCTAACTTTATTTTGCGTGTTTGTAATTCTCCACGTGCCATCAATTGCCGTTTGTAATGTAGATCTATAACCATTTACATAATTAAAACCATATTGTGTAGTTGTATTTGAAGCTAATAAATCTGTTAGATTTTCTCTAATTTGTAATGACGGTTCGACTTCAGGGATCCATATTGATAAATAGGTAATTTTATAACCATATTCAAGATCATTAACAGCGTGTAAAATATTTTTATAATCGTTTTTTCGTAATCTAATAATTATTTCACCATTCAATACTTTTGGAATATCTCTACAAAATCTGAAAACTTTACTTAAAGGTATAAATTTTTCTAATATTTTCCCATCTTTTGTAAGTTGTAATCTTTCTGCATATCCTTTATTAAAATTTACATTTTGTTTTAAAATATCTGTAATAATCTTCTCTGAAGCTTTCAATTGAGTTGCATCAACTGAATTTTCAAATCTGTTTATATCAGCCTTATCTGAAGTATCCATATACCAACATAGAGAGCTTGCAACAGAATCACTAACATCGCCAGAAAATTCGGTCAAATTACAAATTGTTGACGTGACTCCTAAGTTATCGATTCTTTCAATTTCCCTATTTTCATAAGTTAGTATAGCATAGGAAAAATCATTTAAACCATTATTAGAAACGGTTACTACACCGCCTCGAGGAGCAGGATCTATTTTCGATTTTACATGTAAATATGCTTTAGAAAGCAATTTCCATGTTCCTTTCTTAATAGTAATTTCATAATTAGAATTGGCTAAAATGTTTGAAATATCGTTTTCTTTAAATTCATTATATTGATAACTTTTTGTACTCCTATCAATAACAACAGACTCTGTTAAGTTCCAATAGTCATTTTGTATCTCCATTTATATAATGAAAATTATTCTAATCTTTTTAATCCTCCTCCAGCAATTAATTTCTTTATGATTTGTTTGGAATTTTTATTTAAACCTGAACCCTTAAAATGTTCGTGTAATGGTTTGTTTAAAATTTTGGCTAGTAGTGGATCTTGTTTAACATCTTCCACAACCTCTTTGAATGCAGGTCTTTTTTCACGTTTTGAAATAATATTTTTTGCAATTCCAAAAAGTTCAGGTAAATTATTTTTTACAACTCTACCAATTGTTTTTAAGACTGGCCATCCATATTTTTTTAAATATTTAAAAATATTACCACCTCTTATATCTTTTCTATATTTTAAACCCATACCATACTTAATTGGATACAACTGTTTTGTTCTCGTGATTATCATTTATTACCGCAAATATAATTCAAAAACTAAATTTTCACCATTGAAGTCAATGAGTCTATTTAATTGATCAGTAACTTGTATTCTAATACAATAAATATGATCTGTTCTATCTAAAGGAAGATATTTTGGGTGAAAAGGTTCTATATTTATTAAGGATCCAGGGTTAACATTTGGTGAAAATGTATATAAAATATTCGAACTTTGATTATTTTTATAAGATCCACTTACTAATGAACAATGAATTAAAATTCGATCTACATCTCTAGTTATATTTCCTATGTATTTAGCTACGTTAATTTTTTCCTCATATATTTTTGATTCAAAACCCAATAATTTAGAAAATTTACCACTTGTAAAATCAATTTTATATTTCGAATCATTTATAGCTAAGATGAACCTATTTGTGTTATCATTTGTATCAAATAAAAAAGGTAAATGATCTTCAGTAAGTGAAAATAAATCTTGTAAGTAATTATTTAAACCCTCAGCATCATAATTTCCATCCGGTATTGTTAATGTAATCCAACTAGTGCCATCAAAATATTTAAAAGTATTATTATCAAATTGTTTACTTATATTATACCATGAATACCACAATGATGCACCTGTTAAAGCAATTTCCTTATAATGAGTTAATTTAATAGGATTATTGGCATAATTTACCTCAAAATCGCTTTTATCAGAATCAATTGATATCAGCATTTATATAGAAGAAAATATTTTCTTATGATTTGTTTTCGTAATTAATCCTAAATTTAATAATTTATCTAATATTTCAACAATTTCGTTATAGATATTTTCACAATCATTACCGGCTCTTCTTGATGCAATAAGTATATCCATTCTTTCAACCATTTCATTGGGATTTAAAAAAATTGACGCGCCAGTTTGATAATTATTAGGCATGTCTCTAATATTTTCTAGTACCATTCTATGAGATCGTAATGCATTTATTATACGTTCTGCCTGGGCTTTCTTGTTCAAATCATTACTATTTTTTTGTGGCCCATATGATTTGAATTCACGTTATTAAGAACTTCCTTTATCTTATTGTTTCGATCATCAAGATTATCAATTTCTAAAAATGTAGACGGTAGTTCGAGTTTAAGAGTTGTTAACACAGGCTTATCCATATTTTTATTAACATCGAGTATTATAGGAGGTTTAGAACTAGGTACTTCTCGATCAACTGGTGGAGATGTAACAGATTCTTCTGCCTCAGTTATTATAGGTCGTTGAGACGCAGGTTCTTCTATTATAGGTAGATCAGCAAGATAATTTAACAGATTTTGCTGAATATTATTTATTTTAGCAATTTCTTGTAATTGATTTTTATTTTCTTTAATAATAGGTTTATGAAATTTTTCTATTGCTTCTTCCGTTAATTGTTCCCTCATTTTCCTTTCTCTAATTTTTTGATCTATGATTTTTCTATTTTTCAAAATACTTCGGATTAGTTTCTGATTATCCATTTACTACCTTAAAAATTTTAAAGCTAGTTTGAATATTAAGAAGCTAGTTTCAAAAATTGTACGCTAATAAATGGACGCTGAAATACAAATTAAGAATTACAATGTTAATGAGAAAGAGTATCATAATATAAATAAATTAGCTCCTCAGTGGCCTTTTAGGTTACTAATTTGTGGAAATTCAGGGTGTGGCAAGACAAGTCTGTTATTGAATTTAATTTGTGAATATCTTTGTTTTAACAATTTACATATTTATGCAAAAGATATAGAAGAACCATTATACAGAAACTTACAGGATCTTTATAATAACGATAGTTTAAAAGATGTAATATTTTCCAAGTTTTCATCAGATCCTGAAGATATTGTAGATGTTGATGATTTAGATCCGGATAAACAAAATTTAATAGTTTTTGATGATTATGTTACTATAAAAGATCAATCCATGATAAAGATTTATTCATCAGAGGTAGAAAGAGAAACACATCCGTAATTTATTTAACTCAATCCTATTTTAAAGTACCTAAGGATATTAGATTACAATGTAATTATATAATTTTGTTTCCATCTTGTAACAAAATTTAATTTTAAGTGAACATTCCTTGGATAATCTTAAAGAAATGTATGCAAAAGCTACCCAACAACCACATTCATTCTTTACAATTGATTTAAAAAATCCCGAAATGAAATATAGAAGTAATTTTACACCTATAAATAATAATGTCCTATATACCAAGAAATCGAAGAGGAAAAAATAAATCTTCAAAAGGATCTCCCGGTATTGGATTTAAATTAACAAATGATGGTGATTTTGATATATCTGATAGAAAACTGGTAAATGTAAAAAGTCCTGAAAATCCAAAAGATGTTGTTAATAAGGAATATTTATTACAAAAAGCATTAACTTTTCACGATCATTATAGTGTAGTTGATTTGAAAGATAAATATCGAATAATTGGATCTGGAGTTATACCAAATGATAATAAAATAGATAAAACTCTTGTCACCGGTGGTTGGGTTAAAGATAAAACTTTGACGCTTGAAAACGATGTTTATAATTCTAAAAATAAAAGAATTGTTAATGTTGATTATCCAAAAGATGAATTAGACGCCGTAAATAAAACATATGTTGATAACAGAACCTTTAAAATGAGTCAAATCGATTCAAGTAAACTGGATAATATTCTTCATAGAAGTGATAACGGTTTATATGTAAGTTTGAAGGATATAGACAAATCGTCTAATCGATATTTTCAATTGATTTTAAACGGATATTTTTCGGCTATGGATGTCATTACATACAGTAATACAAATAAAACATGGAATAATAAAGTTAGTTCTGGTTCTCCTTTTGTATTTTCAATGGAATATTATGATTATAACAGTTTTAAATCTACAAAACATCCTGATGTATTCAGATTACAATCAAATGGTAAAATTAAAAAGATTAATTATCACAGTTCCAATAAGCATTATAGTAGTGTAATTTCACTTTATATTAATAAAGTAGAACAATTATTAATGAGTAGGAATAGTGACGAATATAGTAATACAGTAGGATATATACCTTTTAAGGAAAATGACTTACTTGAAATTAAATTTAAAGAAAGTTATCCATCTGAACATAATCCTGATTTTAATCCTATTTCTTTTCATACAGTTTCAATATTTTTATCATACGATATTTAATTATTTATAGAAAACGGCAGAATCTGCCGTTTTGATAACTTATCTGCATATTGCGGAAATAAGTAAAAACCTTGAAAAATTGTAACCACAATTTAGCAGTTTACACGATACATAACAAAATCATTATAAAACTTTCGCAATCTTCTCTTAAAGTCAGGGGGATGTCTTGTTTCAAAAACCATATGGAATATGTCCTCTTCTCAGTCTTGAGTTTTTTAAAAATGTAAACTAAATTTTGTAAGATACAGCCATTAACACACTTGTCAACTTTTTGCAGCATTTCTGAAAAAACAAATGTTTAAATTATATTTTAAAAAATTAAACTTACCTGCAATTAATAATTACTTCTTCTACAGGAATTACTTGCCCCATTCACATAACTTTGAATTACTTGATTAAAATGAATAATTTTTTGTGTCATTCTCATACGGTGCTTATATAACTACTAAAAATAAGTAGGAAAAGCACATGATAAACCTTGATTCACGATTTAACTTCTAGGCAACTTAACATACATTAATGAATTTTTCTGTATATAAATGACAACTTACATTCCGTATAACGTTTATTTATCAGATAACCAGAAACAGAAATTAAAATCTTGTTTTCAGAATAAAAGTTCATGTTCGTTGAGATTAAAGATTCAAAATCCTAATCAAAAAATTAATTTAACTCAAAGACAAATTAATAAAATTGAGAAAGCTAAAAAAGAGAAAAAAGGATGCGATATTGAATTATCACCTCCCCAATTAAAGCAAAATGGTGGTTTTCTACCGTTTTTAGCGGCATTGGCACCTTTTATTATTCCAGCCGCAAAAGCAGCTGCATTAGGTGCTGCAGGAGCTGCAGGCGCGAAGATAGTACAAAAAATAGCTGGAAATGGTATAAAAACTCCCGGAAAAAAATATAATGGTGGAGGTCTTAAAAAAAAACACTAAATGACATATATTATGATCCGAAAACGGGTTATACAGGTATTCAAGATTTAATGAGAAAAACTAAATTATCTCAGAGGGAAGTTGAAAAATTTCTAAAACAACAAGATGTTTATACTTTACACAAACCTATAATACGAAAATTTACAAGGAGAAGAGTTTATGTTAAAGGAATTGATGATCAATGGCAAATAGATTTGGTAGATATGAGAAATTTAAGTCAAAAAAATAATCATTACAATTATATCTTAACAATTATAGATTGTTTCTCAAAATATGCTTGGGGTATTCCAATTAAAAAGAAAACTGGTGAATTTATTTCTGAAGCATTTAATAAACTTTTTAAAGGAGAAAGAATTCCTAAAAAGATTCAAAGTGATAAAGGATTAGAGTTTGTTAATAAAACCACTCAGGAATTATTTAAGAAACATAATATTCATTGGTTTACCACCCAAAATGAAACTAAGGCCCAAATAGTGGAAAGATTTAATAGAACCTTAAGAGGTCTTATGTTTAGATATTTTACGGCTAATCAGACTAAAATATGGATTGATGTTTTACAAGATTTAATTTATAATTATAATAATTCATTTCATACGAGTATTAAAATGACACCAACTGAAGCTAGTTTAAAAAAGAATGAAAAAAGGGTAAGACAAAACTTGTATCCTTTAGAAAGTTATGATAAATCTACAAAATATAAAGTTGGTGATAAAGTTAGAATATATTTAGAAAGAAAAACATTTAAGAGAGGTTATACACCGAATTATACCAAAGAAATTTTTATTATTAGTAATGTTTTAGATACACAACCGATTACATACAAAATAAAAGATTTTAAAGGTGAGGAAATTATTGGAAGTTTTTATAAAGAAGAATTATCAAAAGTTTCTTAATAAAATTAATAAAATTTTATATATATATAAATGAATAAGATTTGTACTAAGTGTAAAAAAGAACAACCTTTAGAATGTTTTGATAAAAATAATAGAACTAAGGATAGATTAAGAGGATGGTGTAAAGGTTGTGTTAGAGATCATTATATTTCTCGTAAAGATAAAATATATGAAAAACTAAAATGTGAATGTGGTGAAGAAATTGTTAAAACCTATATAGATAAACATATAGAAACAAATATTCATAGGAGAAGATTAAATAAAATTAAAAAATGTTCTGTGTGTAAAATAGAGAAACCGTTAGAGAATTTTCATAATAATAAAAGTAATAGTGATGGTCATAATTATATTTGTAAAAAATGTCAAGCTAATAATTATTTTAAAAAAAATTAATAAAATTTTTTTCTAATAAATGGATAACTTGAATTCAATGAGAGTTGTTGATCTTAGACAGTTAGCAAAATCTTTTGGTATTAAAGGATGGCATAGAATGGGAAAAGAAATTTTAATAAATAATATTTCTACACAATATGAAATTAACAGAAAACGTAAAGCAGATAAATTTATTCAAAATTTTGAAGATTATGATTTTCAAATATCTAATTCAAAAGAATATAGAAAAAAAGCATTTGAAGATAGAAATGAACTTAATGAAATTGAAGTTGATGATGTTCAAATAATAAGATCAAAAGGAGCTTGGGGAAATATGGTTACAGATTATTCAATTTATTGTAAATCTGGAAAATATGATATTGGATTATTCTTTGATAACATTAAAGAGAAAGTAGTTAATCTCATTAAAAATGAATTAAATAAAAAAAAATCAGTAAACATTAAATTTATAGCTGTTGTTCAATATAAAAATAATGCCACAAATGAACTATATAAATATCATTCTCATTCTCAAAATCATTATATAACATTAAACCAAACAAACGTTATTGAATGTGTTGTAGAAGAATCTAAAAATAATATAATAGGCAAGATGGAATCTTTTAATGCAAAGAATACTAAATTTGTATTTGATGAAATCATTAGAGTGGATTTGTGTTCTGATAAATATAATCCTCTTCGTGGTGGAACATATGTTGAATTACCACCATTCATTAAAAATAAAAAATGTTGTATTAATATTAAAAATAATAAAATCAAACAATTTAAGTGTTTAAAAAAAGAAAACTTAAGATGTTTTGAATATGCTTTAGAATCTATTTTAAATCCAGTTAGTCATCATTCTGATAGACCGAATCAATATGATATATCAAAATATGAAGAATTGAAAATGAATTATCCTGTAGAAATAACTAAGGAAAATATCGAAATTTATGAAGAGTTTCTTAATATATCTATTAATGTATATGAATTTAATAACAGTAATTTTGAACTATTACATACAAGCTGGAAATATAAAACAGTAGAAAAACATGTAAATTTATTATTATATAATAGTCATGTTGTGGGAATAAAAAATATATCTGGTTTATTGAGTGGTCAAATCCATAAAAGAGATAAGCGTATGTCTATTTGTATGAAATGTCATAAAGTATTTGATAGTGGAGACAAATTAAATGAACATATTGAGAATTGTGTACATGAAAAAACTATTATTGAAATGCCTAGAAACAGTATTAGACAATATATTTCAAATGGAGCTGAACAATTTCATCCGTTTGTTGTTAGTCTTGATTTTGAATGTACTCTTAAGAAAATAAGTGAAAACATAGGAGAATCATCAAAACATATTCATGAACATATTCCAAACAGTTTTAGTTTTTATTCAAATTGTAATACTTTAATTAGAAATGAAAATGTAGATTTATTAATGAAAGAATTTAATGAAGAATTAATTAGACTTGGAAAAGAATATAATAAAATAAGAAAAACTAATATACCAATGAGGTGGAATAATATTGATGATATAAATAATTATATGAATGCTACGAATTGTGATATATGTGGTATAGAATTTGATGGAAAAAAGGTATACAAAGTAAGAGATCACAATCATGTAAATGGACAATATAGATCTGCTTTATGTAATAAATGTAATTTAAATTTAAAATTACCTAAATTTATTCCAATAATAATTCATAATTTAAGATATGATTCAAAATTATTTTTAAAATGGATATTAAAATTAAGTGAAGACGAAGATGAAAATGAAGATGAAGATGAAGATATTAACATAATTCCAAATACTAAAGAAAATTTTATTACATTTTCTAAAAAGGTTATTGTTGATAAATATAATCAAAAAAATGATATATCTATATGTAAAAAATGTAAAACAAAAGAAGAGAATAAAATAATTCAATGGTGTTCTGAATGTAATTCAAAAATGATAGTTAAAAAAAAAGGCGATAAGCAAAACGTAATTATAGAATTTAGGTTTATTGATTCATTTCGTTTTATAAGCACAAGTTTAGATAAAGCGATAAATAATTTAGCAGAAGTAAATGATTGTTATTGTTCAAAATGTAGGTCAAAGCAAGAAATAAATAATATTACTATATTACCAATTGATGAAAATAATATTTTAAAATTAAAAGCTAAATGTAAGAAATGTGATAATAATGTAAGTAAAGTAATTGATTATAAAAAATTTCAAAATATATTGAAAGAGTTTAAAAAACAAGATTTACATTTAGTTTTAAGAAAAGGTATTTATCCTTATGAATGGGTTGATGATTATTCTAAATTTAGAGAAAACATTCCGTTAAATAAGAAAGATTGGTATTCTACTCTTAATGATAAAAATATAGATGATTTAACATTTGCTAATGAAGTATATAAACATTTTAATTGTAAAAACTTTGGAGAATATCATGATTTATATTTAAAATTAGATACAATATTACTAAAAGATGTTTTTGATAATTTTAGACAAACTTGTTACGATAATTATAAATTAGATCCGGTTTATTATATTTCTGCACCTAATTTAGCTGATGCTGCATCATTAAAAGAAACAAGACAAAAATTGGAATTAATTACCGATCAAAAAACATATGAAATTTATGAAAAGGGAATTAGAGGCGGAATATCTATGATTCCACACAGACACGCATTAGCAAATAATTGTTATTTCTATGATGAAAAAACTTGTAAAACAATTAAATTGAGTAGAGAAAAAGCTGAGGAAATAGGAATATATAATAGTAAGAAACACATCAGTTATATTTTATATTTGGATGCAAACAATTTATATGGTCATTCATTAAGTCAACCTTTACCAATAGGAAAATTTACTAATCATAATGGACCTAATGGATTTACTGAAGAAAAAATTTTAAAATTAGAAGATGATGATAAATATGGGTATACATTTATTGTTGATTTAGATATACCAGAAGAATTACATGAAAAGTTTAAAGATTATCCAATGTTACCAGAACATTATAAACCGAATTATGATGAACTATCTCCTTTTCAAAAAGAATTAATTAATAAGAAAATTGGAAATCTTCCAAAAGATACTAAATTAATAAACACTCTTAAATCAAAGAAAGATTATGTAATTGATTATAGAATGCTGAAAGAATGTATTAAACAAGGAATAGTTCTTAAAAAGATTATTAATTGTATATCATTTGAACAAAAAGCATGGTTAAAACCATATATTGATAAGAATACTAAATTAAGACAAGAAGCTAAAAATGATTTTGAAAAAAATTTTTATAAGTTGATGAATAATGCGGTTTATGGAAAACAAATGGAAAATGTTAGAAAAAGATGTGATGTTAAATTAATAAATTCATTAGTAAAATTTGATGAACATAAAATCTATGAAACAAGAACCATAATTGATGATGATGTCGTTTTACTTCATAAAATAAAAACTAAAATAAAACTAAATAAACCAATTTATGGTGGTTTTGTTGTATTAGAATTATCCAAATTACTTATGTATAAATTTTATTATAATTTCTTGAAGAAAAAATATAATGATAAAATAAAATTACTAGCAACAGATACCGATTCATTTATAGTATTTATTGAAACAGAAGATATTTATGAAGATATAAAAAATAATCTAGATTATTTTGATACATCAGATTATTTAATAGACGGAATTCCTCAAGTAAATAAAAAAGTTCCAGGATTATTTAAAGATGAATATCTAGGAAAACCATTAAGAGAATTTGTTGGACTAAGATCTAAGATGTATGCGTTTAGAAATGATATAAATGAAAAGAAAGTCTGCAAAGGAATTAAGAAGTGTAATATTAAAAAAATTAAGTTTGAAATGTATAAGAATTGTTTAATGAATAATGAAATAAATCATCAAATAGTATATAATATTACATCTAAAAAATTAAAATTATATACAACAGAATTAAATAAAATTGCTCTTTCACCTTATGATGATAAAAGGTATTTAATTGATAATATTAATACACTTCCTTATGGTTATAAAATTAGTTAAATTTTTTGTTATAATATTGATAAAATTTTTTTGTAATAAATCATGGCAAATAAAATCGATGGAAGAAATGTTGAAGAAGTTATTAAAGTTTTAGATAATTTTGATATTATTTCTTCTGATAATAATTGTGATTTATCTAAAATTTCACTAGATTCAAATTGTAAAAAAATAAAAAAAACTGACTATTACTCGAGATCTATTCGATATGAAGATGATAAAGAAAAAATCAAAGCTCTTTGTAAAGTTAATGGAAGCTTTGCAATATTAAAATTTAAGGATACATATAATTGTGCAATTAATTTAAATAAAGTTAGTCAAGTTTTTGTAGATTTATACAAGAAAATTATAAATTCTTTTCTAGAATCAGAAATTGATGAAAACAGAAAAGTTTCTGAATTACTTTCTGAATATAAATTTATTGACACAACTTTAGGGAAACATGAAAGATATACATCCATTATGCTAAAGTTTGGAAATTTTTATATTAAAGAATCAAAACATAAATGTGTATCTATTGATGATTTTATTAATAATTATTATAAAGTTATTGAAAACACTGAATATAATAATGAGTTTAATGAGATTTTAAGACGTAAAAACAATATTAGTTTTCTATTTCCTTTTGGAATTATTTGGAAATTAAATTACAAAAATAAAACAATAGAATTTAAAATCAGATTTGAAGGTGATTGTAATATTAATAGTGAAAATTCAATTATGAATGATAATATTGATCCAGATTATTTAGCTATACAAAAAATGAAAGAAATTCCATATGGAAGGATTACAGAAATATTAATAAATGTTGGTATAATTAGTGAACTAACTAAAAAGAATCAAAAATCTGTTGAAGAATTTGATGAAGACGACTAAATATTCTTAATAAAATACTCTTTGAAATTATAAGATAATTTTTATAAATGGAAAATTAATAAAAGAATTTAATAAATTTTCCTTAATCGGGATTCCGAGTAAGGGAAAAATAGATAAAATTAATAATTTCATTTCAAACACAAAATAAAACACCTTTTGTTGTCTATTGTTAATATTTATATAATTATTAAAACCAACAATTTCCTTCTTTTTCTCGTTGTAGCAGATGCGTTAATTTTTTTGTCTATTGTTGCAGGAGTTATGTGATTTCTTTTATTATAGAAAATTTCAGCGGTTGTTCTAGGTGTTTTTAGTCTATTTATCAACATAAAACCTTTGGTTTACAAAGTGAATTTTGAAAATTGTTTTTATTACCATCACACACCTTGGATATAATCTTTAAGTAAATTTTAAATTAGTTCCAGTATTTGTTATGAAGATATCATTATTGGCTAAACAGTCTTTGCAATTCTGAAGAAAATTATTTTTCATGAATTGATTGTAGAATCTTTGTGGTAAAACACATTTGAAATCATTAGTTTCTATTACTATTCTGTCTCCGTAATTTATTGTGCTGATATCTATAATTTTATATTGTTTATCAACATCAAGATCTTTGAAATTTATGAAGGATTTACGGTGAGTTTTATTATTCAGGGTGAAAAAATCTATTGTCATTTATTATCGAAAAATTTTTAATAATTATATAAGAGGTTTTTTTTTTTGAAATTTGTTATATGAGGGGGTTTTTTTTTTGAAATTTGATACTGCATGAAGTGTTTTTAAGTATATATGTATAACGTTTGATTCTGGATCTGGTTAGACTTCATTCGAATAATCCAAATAATTGAGGGAAATAACGATTTTTTGTGAACAAAATGGGCAAAAAGCAAGTGATTTCGTTGAATTGTTTGGATGAAGCGAACGTGGCGCAAAACCGGCGGATTACATACTACTTGTGTACTTACTTTTTCTTAGTTTTTGTTTGAAAATCCTTGTTTTTTCCAAGTTTATCCACACACACACACACACACACCCTAACACATAAGAAAGAGAGATGCACAGATTAGCACTGTATAATTACGTAAACTGCAGTAGATTATGCGAGTCTAATAAAACTTGTAACAATACGTTAGGTGATGTTAATGAGTCGGTAGTCAAATACTAACTGAAATTAGAGCGTACATTTCTTATTTGGGTATTGCCCGAGGCCATTGCAATGGGTTTCCTCAAGTCATGGCCTTGGACTATGAACTTGTCGTAGCATTGGGTTTTTCCCAAGGTCATGGTCTTGGACTTTGACCTCCCCAAGGTCATGGTCTTGAACTTTGACCTCGAGTTTTTCCAAGGTCGTGGTCTTGGACTTTGACCTCGAGTTTTTCCAGGGTCGTGGTCACGTAGTCGACCGCTATGCTTTAAACCAGCTTACTTATCAAATGCATTTAAGATATCCACACTCAACGGGGGGCTGCACGAGGTCACTACTAAGAAGCTGTATCAATCTAGTTGGTAATAATCGATGTTAATTTCTTAACTACTGTCGCTTACTAAGCGAAATAAGAAAGGAATTGAAAAAATGCAATTAAGAAGGTGTAGTTGGAAAAACAAATTAAACTGTGCTAGTGAAAGTATTTGTGTAATGACATACGGTGGAACTCAACGACAAATTATTCAAAACGCTGCTAATTGTAAACGATCAGAAGGCCAAAATAAATTCTCATTACCCACAATGTGTATTTCAAATATTTTTGCACGTTCACTATTGAAACTAGGAAAATTACTAGATTTTAGTTAACAGGCCGAAATTCGTTTTATTTTTTCACGTAAATAGTCTATTGAGTTACAGAACTATTAACGAAAAACTACACTTTTGTACTCGGACTCTTATTAACCGTACCTACTGGTTGCCTTTAAATACATAAACAATGATTTTTTACGAATAGAAATAAAAGTCAAAATTGCTCATAACCGAAAACTCTTGCTAACGGACT
Organism: Photinus pyralis; assembly: GCF_008802855.1. Classification (NCBI taxonomy): domain Eukaryota; kingdom Metazoa; phylum Arthropoda; class Insecta; order Coleoptera; family Lampyridae; genus Photinus; species Photinus pyralis. The sequence goes on from NW_022170663.1 coordinate 30,702,112, forward strand.
TCAACTAAATTACACATACAAAATTTAAAAGCTTTCAAACTCAAAGGAAATTTAGTTTTTAAAACGTGTACCTACTGTCTTTATTGTGCATTTATATGTTTTCAGTTCATTTGATAGAATATACAATCACAAACATTTTAAAGACAAAATACGAAAGCAAAACAAAATGATTCAGGGTTTGCTCTGCCTTTAATAAAAATCTTCGAGTTTAATTTTATAGATTCATAAAAAAAGATTAGGAAGATATTCGAAATAATACGTTTCAGAACTTGTAACGTATAAGTGCCATCGAAATCATTGCGTATGTTGAGAGTTTATTAACTCATAAAGATCATCATCATCATGTAAGTGATGTCCAAGCTCATATAGATTCCAATTAAAAAAATTACATTATCAACAATTTTATTTAGAGGAAATAACATTAAGATAATACATATACCTCTTTTTTTGCGATATTGTACTTTCAATAACATAATTAATAAAAAACAATTACAAAGGAATAGTCAATATTTAACATTCTGCTTACAAGTTGAAAGTAAAAAAAAGTGATTGTTGTGATTCAAGTTTGTTACGGTAATTATACACCTAATTGCTTACTGTTATTTAATTTGTAGGTAGTAGGGTAGTGTCAATATAAAGAAAAGAGCATACTTGTCTGTTTATGTAATTTGGTTTTTATTATTATATACGGTTATAATGGAAGACCTAGTACGCCTATTGAATTTATCTGTAAGTGTAAAAAATTTGGAAAAATTAAACGAAAAATACAATTTAAATATTGAAGAGTTGTCAATCTGTTATAGTGCCATAAATCAATTGAGTGCGTCCTTTTTTGACCGACCGAAATTCGTTTTGTAGTTGAAATTTTTTCAACTTTTTCGAATATTCAAAGAAATTGTTGATGGAATAAAATTAAAACACAAAAATTTTGATTAGAAGTTATGTGATGGTCTGTTTTCATAAAAGTCAAGTAGTTTGAATTATATAAAAATGAGGAGATGAGGAACAAAATGTTAATTTTCGCTAAGTTCAAATTTTTATTAAATTTTAAAAGCGATTTCTGTTTTCTGATATGAAACTTTTATATGTATTTATGGAAGATAGCACGTGCGTGGTATATGTTTCAAGATAGAACTTGCAAAAAAAAATCCAGTTTAATTTTATTTAATTAATTTGTTCAATCGTCTTAGTTTTTTCTTGTAGCCAAGTAGTGGGTAATGATCCTGTACCATTTCCACAGAACTTGCAAATTTTTGTTACGAGTTTTGTAAATCGAGACAATCACAAAAATTCACGGTATTGCGAACGAGTATTGTAATAAAACGAGTACGTAATAGGCTTCTCTTCAAGATACACTTCAGCCACGTCCTACAAGCATATTAATCAGATATTTTGCTCGGGGCTATATGCCCGGAGCGATATTCTGATTGTAAACCGAAACGTAGTAGTCTTGAATGTTTGTGAAAAACTGGGTATCAAGTTTATCTACTTACCAAAGTTTTGTACGATACGCGCGAAAATCGTTGTGTAGTTGTAATTTTTTCAACTTTTTCGAATATTCAAAATTGTTGATGAAATAAAATTAAAACACAAAAGTTTTGATTTGAAGTTATGTGATGGTCTTTTTTCAGAAAAGTAGAGTAGTTTGAATTATATAAAAATGAGGAGATGAGGTACAAAATGTTAATTTTCGCTAAGTTCAAATTATTATTCAATTTTAAAAGCGATTGCTGTTTTCTGATATTGAACTTTTATATGTATTTATGGAAGATAGCACGTGTGTGGTATATGTTTCAAGATAGAGATTGTAAAAAAAAAATCGAATTTAATTTTATTTAATTAACTTGTTCAATTTTCTTAGTTTTTTCTTATAGCCAAGTAGTGGGTAATGATCCTGTACCATTTCCTCAGAACTTGCAAATTTTTGTTACGAGTTTTTGGATGTTTTGTAAATCGAGACAATCAGAAAATTCAAAGTAAAGACAGAGATTTTAATTAACCTTTTTTTATCGACATAAAATTAAACTTGAACAATAAAAGATTGTTTATACCCCTCGTTAAATCTGTTTATTATATATACATGACCAATTGTAAATTAAGTCCCTATATCTACTATAATACTGTCTATAACAATCAGACATACTAACAATATTTATACAAATCCCTTCGTATAAGTTTAAGTAATTAAAACTAACATCTACAAAATAACTATTATTAAACAACTCAATATCTATATCATCCTTAATTTTATTTAAACTACCTATTAGAGTACCTACAAGTTCTTGACTGGAAATTAAATAACTATTTATGTCTCTCACTCGTTTAACTAACTCTGCGTCCGTTTCTTTTTCAAGATGTAGTAGGTCTCTACCGAGATCATCTAGCTTCTTCTTTTTCCACGACAATTCCGTTTGGATATCGATTGGTAAATTAATCCATTCAGAAGGTCTCCGCAGCATTTTTTTAGCACACAAATTGTACAACGTGTCATTTGGTACGGGAACGACGGCACGTTCTAGCATTGTATCTATGCTACACCAAAAAGATTGACATTTGAAGACAAAGTTTTCAAAAAAGGACGCACTCAATTGATTTATGGCACTATAACAGATTGACAACTCTTCAATATTTAAATTGTATTTTTCGTTTAATTTTTCCAAATTTTTTACACTTACAGATAAATTCAATAGGCGTACTAGGTCTTCCATTATAACCGTATATAATGATAAAAACCAAATTACATAAACAGACAAGTATGCTCTTTTCTTTTATATTGACACTACCCTACTATCTACAAATTAAATAACAGTAAGCAATTAGGTGTATAATTACCGTAACAAACTTGAATCACAACAATCACTTTTTTTTACTTTCAACTTGTAAGCAGAATGTTAAATATTGACTATTCCTTTGTAATTGTTTTTTATTAATTATGTTATTGAAAGTACAATATCGCAAAAAAAGAGGTATATGTATTATCTTAATGTTATTTCCTCTAAATAAAATTGTTGATAATGTAATTTTTTTAATTGGAATCTATATGAGCTTGGACATCACTTACATGATGATGATGATCTTTATGAGTTAATAAACTCTCAACATACGCAATGATTTCGATTGCACTTATACGTTACAAGTTCTGAAACGTATTATTTCGAATATCTTCCTAATCTTTTTTTATGAATCTATAAAATTAAACTCGAAGATTTTTATTAAAGGCAGAACAAACCCTGAATCATTTTGTTTTCTTCTTTGTAAAATTTGAAATGTATGGATTACCATTTTCTAAGAGTATGTACTTAGATTAGGTTTGTAATACAACATCTCTTATTTTTCTCTACACCTCTCTCTTTTAAATTCGCTAGGAAAATCCCAGAGCACAATTTTAGTCCAACTCAAATCCCAGAATCCAAATCACACAATCTCAACTCAGCATCCAAGACCACGACCTTGATCCAGAATCCATAATCACAACCCTGCCCCAGGATCCAAGACCATGATCCTGTACCAAAGTCACGATCTTGGAAAAACCTCAAAACCATGATCTTGGGAAAAACCCCAAGACCACGACCTTGGGAAAACCCAAAGCCACGACATTGGGAAAAACCCAAAACCACGACCTTGGGAAAACCCAAGGCCACGACCTTGGGAAAACCCAAAGCCACGACCTTGGGGAAAACCCAAGGCCACGACCTTGGGAAAACCCAATGCCACGACCTTGGGAAAAACCCAAGGCCACGACCTTGGGAAAACCCAAGGTCAGGGAAAAACCCCAAGGTCAGCTGACGTCACAAAATCCAAGATGGCGGAAGGTGTCCCCCTTCTACTCACGATGAACACTCATCATAGCCAAACCATCAAGACGGGCTTGTCCCATGGTACTTCTTAGCCACGTCTTTATCCTCCTTAGTCCACTAAATGACCGCTCCACCGTAGATGTTGTGCACGGCAGACAAACTAAAATCTGCAGAGCTGTTTTAATTTGCGGAAAGAACTCATCTGCCTCTTTTAAAACATACACCACGGTCAACTCGTCGATCGTTGTATCCGCTTTATTCGCCCATAGATTTCGCCAAAGCTCTAGGTATTTCACTCGAAATGTTAGGAAGGTTATAAATGTGATTTTAGATAAAATCATATAAACTGCACATGTAAACGTGGACCGTGGTAAGTATATCACACGTTTTTATAAGCAAGGTTCTGTAATTTTTGTGTTCATTTTTCATTTCCAGGGGGGGGCAACTGCCCCTCCCTGCCCCTCGCTGGCGACGCCAATGCCTATTGTGCTGCAGGTCAAAGCGTTGTCTACAACTAAGGTAAGGGGGCCCTGCCTTAGATGTTTTATCACGTGCCACTTTTCAAATTTAAGCGGGATCTCGTTTAGTTTTGGAGGGAATAGTCATTCGGGTGGCCGTTTTTAAACGTTGCCGGGTTGACTTTATTTCCGTGTTCTTGTAGTGTGAAGTTGGTGTAGAAGTTAGGTGTTAAGTACACTACATACATATTCTAGGTTTTTTGCCGGGGATCAAACAAAACGGTTCCTTTTGTGTCCCCAAGGCTATAAGAAACCCTTTATTTAACAACCAAGCGTTCTTTAATAAGGAAAATGTCCTGCTTTGCACTCCTTAAGGTAGGTAACAACAGCCGCACTACAGTGTTGCAGGTTTATTTGTATAAAATCTTTTTCATAGGGAGACAATACTTGGCGATCGTTTGTCGGACTCCAGGGGCGGTTCAATATTCGCAAACTCATCCCAGTTCGAAAGCCGCCCGGGTGAGTTGCTAACGCTGCCTGGGCCTGGGCGGTGATGCTTTCGTAGCTTTTTGTAGATACCCCTGTTGCAGCTAATGGTGTTGTTGTGATGATTGTACTGACGTATTCCCCACCTCAGGTTCGGCAGGGTTACTAACCCTCACTTTTAGAGAGGAAAACCGTTGATCCTTCACGGCTGTACGGAAGAGACACCAGCTGCCTGGCTTTGCCCAGGAATTCTGTACCTCCAAGCCACCAAATTGTCAGGTTCCTTGTTGTTCTCGCACGATATTATTACGATCTTGTCCGAGTACCTCCGACCCCTGAACGTTGGTGCTAGTGCAGCATTTTTTCCTCATTTGTGGATGAACTTTGAAGTGAAAAAAGGCATTGAATAATATTTAATGCATTTTAGAGCACCTGGATGTGATATGTTATCAATTCCCACAGATAATAGCTTCAAAAATAGAATATCTGTCTTTTATCTGAAAAATTGATATCTATTTCCTTTGTCTGTAAGTGCACCGGCAGATAATATGTTAAGAGATACTTAACTTACTCCTATAAATAAGCGGCCGTTTTTTCAAACCTTCACTTTTTCCAAAGCATCCAACCATGAAATTGGTATTGATTGCAGCCCTCTTTACTATGGCGTATGCTGCGCCCGCTGCAGAGCAGAACGATGTCGTAAGTACCACATTAACTGCGAATATTGAGAAATGCTAATTATTTGCCATCATTTTAGCTGAATTACTTAACACAATTCGGGTATTTGGAAGCGGCTCAGTTACATAACCGATTAAGTGTGGTGGAAGCTGTTAAGAAACTACAAAACATGGCTCATATTCCCGAAACTGGCGTCATCGACCAGGCAACCATTGAGGTAATTGCATAGCTTTCTCGTCCACAGCTTGATAATTAATGCTTCTGGTTATAGTTTACGAATAAACCTCGCTGTGGGGTTCCCGATTTTGTGAACGGCCAACCTCGTGCTGCTAGAAATGTAGCATGGAGTAAAAGGAACATCACTTACCAGTAAGTATTCCGATAACGTGTAACAGAAGAAAATATAACCAAATTCTTTCAGTATAGGAAAGAAGACCCTAGACCTTACGGAAGAGCAATATGCCGATAACATGAAACTTGCCCTGGATACTTGGGCAAATTACGTCAACTTACATTTCGAAAGAGTATCCGACGTCAAATCTGCTGATATTATATCCTTTTTCGGGGCAGGAGATCACGGATGCGGGTACGTAACATCTTTGAGTCCCAATTTTAACTTGATAATTGGGTATCTTTCCAGATATCCGTTTGATGGACCAAACGGTGTCTTGGCCCATGCCTTTTTCCCGCAACACGGAGACATTCACTTCGATAATGACGAAAAGTGGAACTTGGGCGGTGTAAATGGTAAGGCTACAGCGGGAATTGGCAGATTGCTAAAATGAGTTTTCAGGATACGATTTCTTTAGTGTTGCTCTACACGAGCTGGGTCACTCGCTTGGATTGGAACACTCCTCTGTTAAGGAAGCGGTCATGTACCCGACGTACAGTGTGTGGAGTAAACTACATAAAGACGATATCGATAGGATACAAAAACTGTATCCCTAAACTTGCTACTTTGACGTAACTGACTCTTTATTAAATGTCCATCTTGTTATCGTTGTAGTTTCAACGCATTAAATACGTGTACATACATACCTTGATCTTTTTCTCGAAACTCCGACTTACCCTACGTTACCGGAATATACTTATATTCAGAGGTTTTGCCTTGCATGCCATATACTTAACTACTGCAAGGAAATCGTTCGACTACCTCAAAAAAATCGGAAAAATTTGAATAAACTTCGGGTTTGAAGTCACAAGGGGGCCTAAGGTCGCACACGGCTACACCTACCTACACTTTTTAAGAACGAGGTACATCTTAAACCCTCAAAATTGACAATTTTTTAAAAGTGAAACTCTGAAGGCGCTTTCTATACTTTAGTGTAAGGGATACGTGAAAATGATTCGCATATATATTTTAATTATTTCTGCGTGGGCAAAAAATTATTAGACAATAAAAAAAGTTATGATTTTTTAAAATTTATTAGCAATCAGAATTTACACAATGTTCTGTAAGCTATTTTCTTTGCTTAAGAGTCACGAAGCTCTAGTTGCGTGGTCGGTCACTTCTCCAACGAGAAGCTCTTTTCATTCTTGTTTTAGCTCAGCAGAGCATTGCCTTCGCAATATTTTCTGTATCATCTGCAAAAGTTTCTATGGTGGTATCTCTCTGGTGTAATATCTGAAAGATATTACTCAAGTTATGAATGAGTAAGAACCAATTTTTCGTAGCTTAACATCTGAATAAAATAATCTGAACAAACTGTGGTCAAATTGCAACCAAACTGCATCGAAGGACTCACGGTCTTATAAAATTATTGATTTCCAACATAGAATAGAAAATAGAAAAAGGTTAAGGTGCTCCTGGACAAATACTAAACGAATCAGTGCATTGTTATGAACTGCCTTTCATTACTTAACCTAAGCCGAAGCGACCCACCACACATCTCGCACATAGGCGAAGGCAGCCTGATACAATACAACCTCCTCGAACTTACTGAAACCGTGTGAGTTTTCTTGTGCCAAACAATTATTTTACGTTGGATTAACAGAGAGTAGAAAGTGGTTTCGGGTTTTCTGCCACTTATTTAGTTTAGTGATCACCTTGAACACCACCCCCAAGGGCGCGTACCGAACCTCAACGAATTCAACCGACTCTCCATCTCTTGGGCCAGATTTTGATACTGGGCGTTGTATGTCGTTTTGGCTTGTATGCCATTTTATGCTTCCCGATAAGTGTGGAGACGGAAGGAGAGCATATGCCCAATCTTTACGTTGACTGTGTCCCTTTTAAATTTCCGTATAACGTGCGGACGCATAAATGACAGTACTCAGGACTTATTAACTACGAGAACGCGGACTGGTATTAGGAGTTGAAATGGACGGTTTTTTATGGAACCACATTGACCGCCCCACTGAAAGAATAGAATGTCTTTATTATAATAAGCGTAGTTCAACCTAGGTCTGGGAAGAATAAAATGAATAATATAATTTACTAGTAGCTTGCGTAATTAGCAACTCACCTACAAATAATTGATAGCCGAACGCATAGTTTCGCCCGGCTTAATGTTCATTAATAATAATAATAAATTCCAACTTTAATTTATGAAGTCCGCTCCTGATCAACGCCCCTATCTGTTGCTTTTATTTATATCAGACCACGGACAGATTCATATAGGGTTATAGCTACTTGCATATATATCTGTAATTAATTAATATTAATTGAAAAGAATTTAGCATGTAATGAATCATTCCGGTAATGGATTCGTAGTGAATATAATTAACAAAATTTTCTAAACCGCACAATTCTGCTCAATCTTGGACATTTTCTAACTGAAGTCGATGAATTTCAGTTAACAAATAAATTGCATTGTTTTTTATAAAGTACATAAGTTACTTCCTTACTCTACACTGAAAGGTTTTTCACTGCCCCTCGAGCGCTTTCGTTAAAAGTTAAATATCCATTCCTTTAGATCAACATAAAACAATTAGCCATGCTAAAAACCTTAATTTTTCGCCTTCATTGCTTTAGTCTCATAACCGAATTCTGTTTATGCCGCACGTCATAAATTATTAGTTTATGTGTTTAAGGTCCTAAGAGTCAACTCTGTTTTAACTGGTTTATACGGGAAAAGGGCACGTTACGCGATAACGAGGGTCCAGCATAAATGGGCGTCAGAAATAACTTTTCGTCTACAAACTCACAAAGCGCGTACGCATTCGTTGTTTCTATTTCAAAATTCAATTACTATTGACTTATTTTTAGCGCATTTTTTAAGAAGTAAACAAAATGTGCTATCGTTTTCGTTTTGTCCGTCCGTCCGTCCGGACCCACTTCTATCGTTTTGAACTACTTCTAGGGGAATGGTCCTAGAGTCCTGGAATTTTTTGCAGTAGGTAGCCTATACCTTGAAGGTGTGCCAGACGGCCATAAAATTTTGCTGTCTAAAAGGGGGGTCTCCTCACGAATTCTTATTTCCTGAGATGCTGTTTTTGAAAGTAAAACGTGTATAGCTTTTACATACGACAACCAATTTGTCTCACATTTTGCATACGCTGCCTTTAGTGGTGCTAGTTAAACTTTAGGAAATGGGGGGGGGGGTAAACACATGTTCTACCCTTCATGAAAGGTCTCATCGAAATAAATTGGTTTGTACCAACTATAACTTCCCGTCCGACTCTTTTTCGAAATCAGTGAGCGACGGGGCCTGAGGGGGGGGGGGGTTAAAAATTAATTTTACCTCTTATTGTATTCTAATTAAAGGTCTCAACGAAGGGAACCGTTTTCTACCAACTACTGCCCTTCTTTCTGTCCTCTTAACAAAGTACGGGGTGGAGGGGAGGAGGGGGAGTGGAACTAGTTTTATTCTTCATGCCTCATGGTACTCTAATGAAAGTTCTCAACGAAAGGAATTAATTTCATGGTTCTTTTATTTATATAATTATTATAACCCGACTGTGTACCACAGTGGTAGAGCGTTGGGCTACATAGCCGGGACGTTGGGCGTTCGAACCTAGGCTAAGGTAAAAAATTTTCATCTGCGGCAGAGATGGGAATTTCCTTAGAACAGTTTCGAGCATTCTGCCGACTACTCCGAATTAGGTTTTCCTGATTCGTAAGGTAAATACTGGAGTAGTATAGAACAACAAACAAACAAACAAATAAATAAATATTCTATGTCTCCCGTTCGGACCATTTATTCAATAATTCGGTCTCGAGTTGTTTTGCTTCTGTGGTGTGGTGTAAATTCTTAATTAGCACTCTGTAGGTTTTTTTTATTTTAGTTGGTATGTGTGGTGTATGATTTGGTTCTCTTTCAGGTAATTAACCAATTTTTTATTGCTATCGGCAATATATTTATCTTGATACTGTTATCTGCCATGCCTTTGGTGGCATATTGCTTCGTTTCTATTATGTTGTTGAGGTTTGAGAGCTGGCAACCGTGCGATTTATTAGAAGGGAGAAGCTCTCTCCGTCAGCTCGAGAGATCTAACGCTTGCTACGTAACTGGATTTTCGTTTCAACTTTCATCACGAAAGCAGTTTAAGTTTGTTGTTTTTGGTGTTATTTAATGCATGTAGTAACCTTTGAATTTCTTTATAATTTAGTTGTGTTTTGTATGCAACATTTTATTATTTTTTTAAAATTTACAATCTTTGTTTTCTAAATATTGTCATCATTTAACCACAATGGATCATGTGATAGATAATACCGTCAACTTCTATACTTTTGAAATCACTTTCATTTTTGGTGTAAATGTTTGCTCAATTTGTTTGTTTCGATTACATTTTCTTGGCTCAAGTTAAGTTTATAAATTTTGATCATTCTTTTAAACATGTGAAAATTATCGAATTATTTGAAGTTTGATGTGTCTATAGACTTGTTGTTTGTAAGCTTTACACTTTTCCCCTTGAAAAGTTTACCACTGTAACCACATTAGATGCGACACCTAGTGCTGGGACTGTTCTCGACTCGAAACTCCTGCAACCAGGGTTTTTTTTGTTACCAATTCCAGGAGTGGAATGCTGCTAACACAAAAACTCTTCGGTTTAGAATTTATGTGCGATATGAGTTGCAATTTGCTAATTTTCACATATTCTATTTGTTAACGTAGGATTTGTCTTCCCATGTAATTTGTCATCTTGCTTTCAACAAAAGGGTTGTGGGAGTCTGAATTAGTGAATGTAGAGTAAAGGTTATGTAATTCCCAACAAAACGACGTTCTTGTTTCTGGCCATAATAAAGCATAAAGAAATACATTGATCTGGGAGTGATCTCCTAATCCCGAATCCATCACGCTACGGTCACTTTCAACACGTGACAGAAAACATTCCTCTTGAAATTATCCAATAACTGATTACCCAAATATTTGTCGCAGTAAAGGTACCTTTAGGAGGGAAAACCTATTCCCGTGGTCATTTTTAAACGTTTCCGGGTTGATTTTATTTCCATGATATTGCAGCGTAGAATTTGAGGGTTAAGTACACTTAGGTTTGCATTTCCGTATAATTTGTTGCTCCATATTGCTGTGACCCGTGACATTCGTAAATGCAAGCCCCATGTTGGGCGAGCAAATACAAATTCCTGTGTGCAATGGTCCGGCCAAAATGAACACATACACAAAACACCTTAAACGTAGTTAGCTCTTTTATTAAATCTCTCCCAGGATACATCCGAATCCCGCCACAATAAAAAATTTGAAAATTTAAATTCTAAGGCAAAAAATGGCCACAATCGAATTCCTACTATTCCAAAACGATTACTTACACAAATTTTGAAGACACCTGAAAGCAACTTTGGGTGCGGATCAACAAAATTAATCATAATTCGGCATGAGACATCTATCTGGATCGTTAAAGGGTTCGAATAAACACACGATTTACATTGGTTCCTTTTTATTTTTTTGCCATGGGTTAGTCAACAACGGTGTCCAACTGAACCACAGAAAATTACTAGATTGCTTACACGTGAACTGTAAATATTCAATTTTGAATTGAGTACGAATATTCGTGTGAATAAAAACAAAACGCTATACGAAATTTGGTATAAAGTCCGTGTTACATACTGAAAGTTATTTAATGAAAGTCGAAAGGCAAATAGCTAGGCTAGGCGGAGTGTTACCTTGCACATTCAGACAGATATCTACCTAAAGGGCATAACCGCTCTCCACTTTAGCGAGTTGCGTTAAAAATATTGTAATAATGTAATTAAATCATCAATAAGGATGTACTAAGTATAGACAGAAACAAATAAAATATGCATCTACATTACCTATGGAAAAAATAGGGTATACCTTACAATACATATTTGGACATTACACATCCAAGTTTTCCCCCCAAATATTACGTTACGGCGGCGTTCCCTGATTGAGTTATCAGGCTGTGATTTTCACTTGTTCGCACCCCGCTCCGCCTACATTGATCTGCAGACTCGGCATTTTCATTCCTCTCCCGTTTCCACTCCGCCATAAAGAAACTCGACCGTATATCGACGTAAATTTAGATAAAAAATCGCGACGTGCTTTTCCAAATTTTTTTCATCGCTCCTCACTGTTTAAACTACCCCTGTGTCAAGCAACGGTAGACGCACCTAACTATGTTACCCGCTGGTAACATTGTTTTTTTCACTCGCGTTCGTTTCGGGGAAGTTAGATTTATTTGTTTTTCTACTGCAAATATTGTAACTGAATAAATTCGAATCGGCGCGCTTACGGGTTCGTTTTTATTTTTTTCGGCGGGGTTGGGTCGAATGCGACTCGAATTATATACGAAAATTATAGAAATAAAGTAAGTCACAACACGTCCACCCACACGTATACAGTAAGCCGCCCCCATGACGCAAGTCGATGTAATTTGGACTGCAGGGGACAATATTACGAACAATAGCCGATCAAGGACAGGGCTAAGGGTTATTATTACTTCTATCTAAGGGATGTTATTAGGCATCAATTGATATAGTTATGTGATTACAGCGCGGTTGCTCTTGGGATAATTTTATTATTATGTAGGGAAATGAAAACGCCCCATTTACTACCCTCTTAATAATTATGAATTTAAACTTAAATGACGTCACATTTAAACTTACCACTTTTTACTATTGAAGGTGCGGATCGTGAAAGAAGTAATGATTTCTTGAATTTATTTGCTATACACGGTGTCCATTTTTCGAGTGCCACTATGGGGATCTCGCTTATTTTAAGAGATAAAAACTTGGTTAAATTAGGGCAAAGTTGCGAATTTTCGTGCTGAATAATAATCTAAAAATAAATTTATAATATCTTCAATAGTTTTGAAAATATGGCAAAAAATCGAAAATTTCTGATTTTCATTTTTAACTTTTTCATGGTAAACTAATTGTACTAGACATTTCTAATTAACACATTATTCAGACACTTTTTAATGGAGATTTCGAATATGGCATCCCGTTTTTAATAACTTTCAGGTTAACAGAGAAACACGTGGCAACTTTAGTTTTTTTTATGGGCGCCGTTTTGGATTTTGACATTTTGAGATTAGGTCTTTTTTTCTCTTTACAACGATATATCACACATGGTGGTTCAGTATCACATTTTTTCTAAAAATACAATTTTCATTTTCTGTGAAGAGTGCTATGCAAAAACAAAATGTTCTTTTGTTGTGAACAAAATGTTGACTTATTTCAAGCAGTGTCATTTACGTTTGTGCTAGTTTTATTGCTAAAATATTATTTATTCTTATGTATTTTGTTCTAATTTGAATTATAATTTTAAATCGAATTTTATCAACACATCTAGTTCCCTGATGTCAACGCTGCAACCGGACATATGCATCAAACTGTCAAACTTTTGTTCACAATAAAACAACGTTTTGTTTTTCCAAAGCACTCTTCCCAAAAAATTAAAAATTGTATGTTTAGCAAAAATGTGGTACTGAACCACCATGTGTGATATATCGTTGTAAAGAGAAAAAAAGATGTAATCTCAAAATGTCAAATTTCAAAATGGCTCCCATAAGAAAAACTAAAGTTGCCACGTGTTTCTCCATAACCTTAAAAGTTATTAAAAACGGGATTTTATATTCGAAATCTCCATTAAAAAGTGTCTGAATAATGTGTTAATTAGAAATGTCTAGTAGGATTAGTTTACCATGAAAAAATTAAAAAGGAAAATCAGAAAGTTTCGTTTTTTTGCGATATTTTCAGAACTATTGATGATATTTTAAATTTCTTTCCAGATGGTTATTCAGCAGGGAAATTCGCAACTTTGCCCCCATTTAACCAACTTTCTATCTCTTAAGGTAAACGAGATCCCCATAGTGGCACTCGAAAAATGGACACCGTGTATAAGTACGTTAAATAAATGCAGTAAAGAAAATGTGAAAAGGTCTCTCAGGTTTGGTTACTGGGAACTGAGTCAAGCGACAGACTTATAAACGACAAAAATTCGATCCCGCTTGTGTGGGGATGGATGTACCGACAGACAGAACCAGATCCAGATCCAAATGATCGGATACCTTCAGAAGTGGCTTCTGTTTTTTTTTTTGGCGTCTTGTGAACATGGCTTCGTCTTCTGTGTTTTTTAACGCTGACGTTTGCGTCGGTTAGCAGGTTTCACACCCTTGGAACTGGTAGACGGTATTACTACTGTGTGAATATCCGTCAACCAATATTTCTTCGCGTAGACGAATTTCTCGTCCATTTCCCGCATGGCGAATGTCAGAGGTACACCATTTGACTGCAAATGCAGCAACCATTTAATGGTAATTGCACTCTGCTTCTCCCCGACTCTGTAACCGCCTGAAAGTATCAGACCACTTGTCCCTTCATGTATGAAGTTGCGGCGAAATACAGGGCTGCATGCTGAGACTCTAGTACAGCATTCCCTTAAAAGATCCACATGGTTTTCTTCGGTAAATTTCCGCCAGACGTTACGTCGTATCTATAAATTTAACATTGCAAGTGAGGGGCGTAAGTTTGGTGCCTGTTTGTAAATATTAAGTTTTAAATTGTAAATATTCCGTGGATTAGGCCTACAGGGGATACCACGTTAAAAAAAGCGCTCCATTAACTCTACCTCCTGGGTGGTGTGGAAACGGGTTAGTGTCATAATTATTGTTTATTATTACGTTTGCAATTTCTAGTCATTTGTAATCTAGTTTTTTCAATAAATTGACTTTCAGTGCAAGTTGAGTGTAACAGAGATAACAAATTTAAATTTACTGCCGTCAGTCATATTGCTTTTCCGCCAGTTTTTAAAAAATTAGTTCAAGTTTAATTAAAGCGTAGTTACACATGTGTAATTATCTTGATGAAAATTTTAATTTGGGCAATTAAACGTTCAATTGCAACAATTACTTACTGTATATTTAAAGTGTGATTTTGTGATTGTGCCTAATATGCGACTGAAAATTAAAGAGAGAAAATTCCGAGAAATCAAACCACGAATAAAAATTCATGAATCCGCGAATTCAATCAATCAAACCGCAAACCAAATTTAACCGAAATTCCTAGAAATCAAACCGCGAATTAAATCACTTGACTCGCGGATTAACCTAATTAGATAGTAATCAATTTAATCGATGACGTCATCAATTAAATTAAAGTTCAAAATAGCACCAATTTTTACTTAATTAATCAAATAAAAATCCAAATTCCAGGAAATTCCCAGAAATAACCGAATTAATTCCTCGAAAAGACCCTCGCCCACGTGGGCGATCCTGCGAATCAATTTAATTGACCCGTGAATTAAGAGTGGTGGTCAAGTACACCTAGACTACTATCTTGATCTTGATCGTTTCTAAAACATTAAGGAAGTGTAGTTTGGAGTTATGAGCTAACTCTCTTGGGGGTGAATAATGTAACGTACATTTAATTACGATACTTACTTATATAAATTAATTATGAATGAATTTATAACGGTCCTTAAATAATTGGATTGAAAAACAGTTACTTGTACTAAAATTTATAACATGTAAAATTATAACACGAGTGCGAATTTCACTTGGGAATCGATATTGGAACTTTTATCCTACAAGTCAATTTTCTTATATAGCAAACGAAAAGCTTCCAGAGAATACTCAAGACGTCACATCTGCTTTCATTCCTTATCGCCGGTGACTAATCCTTTATCGACTTGATGGCGCCTCGATATCGTTCTAGAAAATTCGCTACAATAAAATTTAAAAAAAAAACATGTAATTTATTTTATTGTAATTATTGAGATCTTTCAACAATTTAAATATTAAACGAGCATAGGAAAGGTTTAAGGTGTTTTCACCATTTAATTTCATTCAATCGCATTTGAGGTATAAAAAAATGTAAAAATGTCTCAGCTAAGAGATAGTCGAACGAGCGTTAGGATAGAGATAGAAAGATTTAAAAATTAATTAGAAATTGGACGATGATTCCTGTACCATTTCTTCAGAATTTGTAAAATATCGAGTTTTTTTAATGATATTTCAAAATACGTTTCAGAACTTGTAAATATTTTCGAGTTTAATTTTATAGATTACCAAAAGGGCATTCGACTCGAATTCATTTTATCTCAAATTTTATCAAAATCGGATGAACAGTTTCAAAGACAGCTTTCTGATGCCAAAATAAATAGTTAAGAGTCTGATTCCAAGTGTTCAAACAAAACAAAAAAGGTTCCGTAGTTATATATAAAGTTCACAAGAAATATTCACCTACGACAGGACGCACGGATGATAATGTTAACGCGTCTGTAGACAGTCGGATACGACCTGAAATTAGAAAGTACTTCTTTTACGGTACAGTTAGGAACATGATTCTCCAAACGCATTCGACAAGTTACCCTTGCAATTGAGCGATTCTTGTCTTGGCTAAAGTAAAATGGGTTCTTGCCCTAGCTTCGTGTGGTTTGTACCTTCGCTAAAGTAAAATGAGTTCTTATCTTATCTATTGTCTCGTGTGGTTTAAAAACGCCGCATTTTCTGTTGCTGTCGCGGGGTTTTCGCTTCTGCAAAAAAGCCTGGCCACTTGCTCGACCGTGTTATACGTCATTTCAGGTGGTTTGAAATTTTTGGTAAACATTTTTGAAACGCATTCGACAACAAGTTACCCTTGCAATTGAGTGGTTCTTGTCTTGGCTAAAGTAAAATAGGTTCTTGCCCTAGCTTTGTGTGGTTTGTACCTTCGATAAAGTAAAATGCGTTCTTATCTTAGCTATTGTCTCGTGTGGTTTAAAAAACGCCGCATTTTCTGTTTCTGTCGCGGGGTTTTCGCTTCTGTAAAAAGCCTGGTCACGTGCTCGACCGTTATACGTCATTTCAGATGGTTTGAAAAAACTTGATTTTTCGTAAAGATTTTTGAGTTTAAGTTTATATAGTTCACGATATATCAAAATACACAAATGACATAATTGATAGAGAGACAGGAAGATTTTAAATTAATTAGAAATTGGGTGATGGTTTCTGCATCATTCCTTCAGAACTTGTAAAATTATGAGTTTGTTTAAATTTAAAAAACAACTTTAGGAAGATATTTAAAATACGTTTCAACATTTGTGAATGTTGAAACTTATTTCAAATATCTTCCTAAACATAAAACCTTAAAATTTTATCGAAGAGAGAATTATTTTAATTAATCTTTTTTATCTATCTATAAAATTAAACTCGAGTTCTGAAACGTGTTTCAAATATCTTCCTAAAATGAAAAAAACTTGAATACTTTACGACCTATTGTCATACCTAGCAAATAACCCAAAAAAATTCATGAATATTGGTTGAGTCGTTTTGGAGGGGTTTGATCACAACATTTCTGCATATGGGATATAACGCTCAATTTCGGTGGCTGCGTCGCCTCACCTCGCACACAACGTTTCTTTTCGGAGACTTCATATCAAATTTATTTTTTATATGACCCGTAAAAAAAACGGCGCACACAAATGTTGTGGCGTTGTGCAAGAGTGAACCATCCTGTTGAAACCGATATCAGGGTTTTACATTTTTTTTTGTACCAGACATGGTTGTATTCGTAATAAAATATGTTACTCAATTCAAGCTATATATTTAAAAATAAAGTTGATGATGATTTTGTCGTAACAAAACGTTGTATTGATAATCTCTCAACGCTGTCTGGTAAAGTAACAATGAGAAAGTGTTTTTTTTATTTTTTTTGTATCAGACCAAATTACATCAGAAAAAAAATAAATACAAAATCGGTAATTTTCGGTTTTTCTGGCATATCTTCGGAAGTAATCGGAATTTAATAACTCACTTTTCTCTAATTTGACCATTTTCGTATCTTCTATGGTTTCCGAGATTCCCATGATAGGCTTTCTTATCTTGGACACAGTGTATATTAGATTGGCGCCTAAAACATAATGCTTAGGTATCTACTGTTCAATTCCATTTAGTTCATTTACGAACTCACTGAGAGACTCCTTTCATGCGACTTTGGGGAAACAGAAAGATCATAGATGCAATTCTTTACTGAGCACGATGTAAATGTTGTTCTATTGATCTGATACTAACTAATTACTAACCTCTTTGGTGAAATGAAACGACGTAATGTAGGGGAGAAAAAAAGTTACTACCCAATTTTGTTGAGGAAACGGGCGAAACGCGAAAGGGTACAGAGTATAGCATGGATTGGCAGTGTTTTAGACGAGAGATTGTGGGACAATCAGATATAATGTCTGTGTCATTGTTATTTAAATATCAAAAGATGCTCCAGCAACACGGTATATTGCTTGAAAATACAATAAATAGAATGCGGCATGAAAATAGCGATTCAATCGGAATATTTGAGTTTCACTAACGGAAGATTGCATTGTTGCCCTTTGTGTTTGTAAGTAGCGAAATGGGAACACATTTATTATCTACCTACCTATCGTTAGATCAAGTGACCAACACTGCCCCATCATCGCAGGCTAAAGTGTATAGAGCATGATGCTTTTAAATCACTTAATTTGTACAGAAGGGAAACATTTTTATTGAAAAATATAGGACAAAAGTATCTAATACCTTATAAAAGGGGAGAAGAACTAAAACAAACGCAAGCCCGAGTGGGAGAAGAGGAAGGATACAAACATACCACGCCTACACGACTGCCAATCCACTCTGAGAAAGTTTGACAACAAAACGATTTTCGAAAGTTTTTTTTATTCATGTTTGTACTACCTACCTATAATAAAAGCGCGCAATAAAATTTTGATTAAACGTTAATATTGGGTCTAGGTAAAAGCGGAGAGGTGCAATTATCATTAGGGGAAGTTTTATAGCGTTGTAGGTATATTGGCCCAATACTTTTAGACTTACCTATACATTGTATCTTTAGTTTACATGCATTTATTTATCAAATTTTATTGTCAAAATATGTATAATAATTTTTTCTATCACTGAATATCTCGAGTTTGCGTTTGTTTTTGATAAAAATTTCAAATGGAACACAGTGTGTACTTTTTTTTATTAGTACCTATATTTCAAGCGTAGAAAATGGATGGAGTGACAAATACCTATAGAGACGAGAAAATATCCCATTATTGCATATATGGGATCTTTTACTTAATTAATTATAAATTTGTTCCAAAAGATCAAAATGTGGTTGTCGATGTCTAAAAATCTGTGAAGTAAAATGGAAATGTAACCAAATTTAGGTGTTCCATTGCCATATGGTATAAAGTATATCAGTATAGCATAGAGGAAGTAGTTCGAATATGCGCACCCCGTTTATTTAATGTTCACTACTTTTCGCAATACATCACCAATAGTTATTTGTACTCGCTCATGTGTCAAACTTTGAACTCGAGTTGAAAAACTTCACTTTCTTGTCTAGTTTTACACATATTTTTTTCTGAAACTACAATCAAAATAAAAAAATAATCGTATGCAATAACGAAGTTTGACACTTGGCAAATATGGGTCTGTTTCAATTTTAAATGATTAAGATTAACGTAGGTATAGCAATTGTTTTTTACTTTCCTCACTAGAGAGGAAAATCGCAAACACGCACTACTCCACAATATTGCACACGCTGGAACACTGAAGTGCAGGAGAAATTAGCGGAAGTGACACATCATACAATCGGATGACAGATTTCCAAAGCGGAGAAATGGAGCATCCCTCGTCACGGTTGAAATTGTTTGGGCGCTTGAAGATCTCATTGCCCTCGCGGATTTTTCCTTGGTAGAAGAAGGGAGAATGCTAAAAAGTCTTTCTTTTCTACTAATTGCGCCGATGCAGACTGAAACCACATAAGTAGAACAGGGAATGCCATACACTTTGCAAGATAGGGGTTCGAATTTATCTTTGGGGGATATCTGAGATATCCTATTAGACGAGATATAGACGACGTTAATTTTGTCTTTTCGAAGATTGTTTCAAAACCGATCAGTGAATTCTCGCGCCGCCTAACGCAAAATGGATTTCGGAATGCGCACCCTAAAGCTTTCGATGCCAAAAACGGAAAGTTAACCGCACTGATTTACGGTTCCCGCATGATAATTTTACCGTTACGCTCACGAACTCCACTGCCTTGCGACTACCCGCGTCACAATGCCAAAAAATATCGCTCTACTTCGTTGCTACTTTCTGAATTTTTACAACACACGCCTACAAAATGGTGCTAATTGGTTTTAGCGGCCATCTTTACTCGTTCAACTAATAAACTTAATCTGTACTGACCAATATCATTTCTTGCAGGGCCATTTGGCAGAAACCACCGAAATCGCTAACTTAGCGGTTCTCAACACCAGACTGCGAGCGAATCCGAATCGGCCATTTGGTTACGTGAAATCCATTAATTTTGCGATATCTCGCATCAGACGGGCTCCAACTACTTCTCCATGGAATCAGTCGGTCGCGAGTGCATCCGGCAATCGTTGACTTAGACTAAGGCTAGATGCAAATTGAGACACGTATAGCACGTGTGGCACGACATAGCACAGCGCGTGTTCTTGTAACCTATACGATTCAAATGAGACAACGCACATTGATGACATGACGCGAGGTGGCGTGACCTGACATTTCCATCGAACCTGCGACACAGTGGTCGAGACTCAGTTTTGCGTGTCAAACGTTCCGCTTATTGTTTATACATTCTTCATTGTAAACTTGTATCAGTTGTTCTTTTTTTTAACGAAAAATGATATTTTTCAATATGACTTTTGTGAAAGGCTAGTCTAAAAACTGTGTCTCAATATGCGGATTTCCGCGCAGCACGTGTGGCGCGTACGGCTCGTGTCTCGCGTGTCATGTCACCTCAAACGTGCTATACGTGTCTAGCCTTAAGACTAAAAAAATTAAAATAACAAAAGAACCAGTTTTCTAATGGAACTACTCTCCTTATAGTAGGTACTCTACTCTAAAACCGAGGAACCCTAATGAAATTAAAAAACACCGTTAAAATCGTTCCACATACTAAAATCGAATATAACCGCACATACATCCCCATGTCACAATTAATATAGGAAAAATGAAAAAATTTAAATCCTATAGAGGGCTCTCGTTTTATCGACTTTATGGCGTTTCGATAAAGTTCTAAAATTTGCGCAGCAATTTGTTTTGTAATTAGCCGCGACCTGCTTGTAACGTTTATTGACTATATAATTGACGTCTCTAGCGAACTTCGTAAACAGTGAATTTCACGTATTTATTTAACCTAGAATGGGAGCTGAATTCGATGCACGGTATACACACTATTACTACATATTATATACAGTTATATAATATAACGCGGTGGCGTCGTGCAGGCACTATGGCCAATGGGGGAGTCGCCACCTCTTTCTGTCCATCGGTAACATTCAATTGAATTCTATGAGCGGTACGTGCGTTTTCGAGTTCAGCTTATACATTTATTTTTGAGGTTATTTTCCATTGTGAATATTGTAAATACATTTCAATTTTGATTTATATGTATTTATGGTATGGTATTCTTTTACGGTGTTGTAAGGTATAGGGATGTTACGGGGGTGGTTATATTGGAACCGAATTCGGAAGCAGAGTTTTTAAATTTGGTGTATCGGAATCGAAATCGGAGCCGGAATCGGAGGCAGAAGAGATATGTGAAATCTTCAAATAGTGGTTACGCGTAGTAAATATAATCAAATGAAGAAGCAAATTATATTTAATGAACAAAACAAGTGAAAGAGTAATCGTCGGATTCTAAGGCAGTTGAAAGGTTCCCCGCGCGAACGCCCTAATGGTAGCCGCCGCTGTGCATCGGCCTCGTATAGGATTTTCGTTTAAAATTTCAAAATTTATCGGAGCCGAAATCGGAATCGAAAGTGCAAAATCAATCGGAAGTTTCGAACTTTCGGAATCGGAATCGAACCTCTGTAGCACCTCTATTGTAAGGTGATTTCATATAACTTTTCGTTTCTTTTTTTAGGTGAAGAAAAAGCGGACGCATTTTTCACACAAAGGTAATTATCCGTTACACTAGCCTGACCGACCAGTGTATATTTTGAAGTGATCACAGAGAAGGGAGGTTGGATTTCACAGTATTTTCACAAGTGGCAATTGGGTTTTTCTTCTTTTTAAATCTCAAAAATGAAGGAACATACTTCGTCGAATGAATTTAAAGTATCCATTACAAGTAACCCGTCCAATATATGTTGTGCATTCAATTGAGAATATTATTTTGTTGTTGTAACCGTTAATCTAAAAGTATTCGGACGCTCATTCATAATTTAATCTGAAAAATTTGCATACCAACATAGTTTTCCATGATTTATCGAACGAAAATATTATCATGATCGCTTCACTTCTGGTTTTACCGGATGTTGATAGTAACTTTCTTATTTTCAATAGAACACCCTGTATTTTATTACATTTTCGAAACCTACATGAATACTGTGTTGCTATATGAGAAAGATTTAAATTTTGAACAGGGTGTTTTAAACTATGGGTCAATTTCAACTTCAAACCTTAAAAAATCGATTTTTTTCAAATAAAAGATTTCCAAAAAATTTTCATGGAGCATCAAGTCAGTATTGTTGATTTTGGAAGACTTTTTGAAATTTAAGTCAATGGACTCATAGATACCTACAGGTCTTAAAAGAAAAGCAGTCAAATGTTAAACATTTTGAAAAATTTCGAATAACTTGTAAACCTTTGTTGCTGGGTTGATATCAAACGACGTAGATTTTTATGTAGATTTCGAAAATCTGATAAAATACAGGGTGTTTTATTTAAAGAAAGAAAGTTGCTATCCAAATCCGGCAAAACTATGTTGGTATGCAAATCAATGAGAGCGTGAATATGTACTTTTAGGTTACGGTTTGAATGGAACAGCCTGTATATTCATAGGTATATTAATTTCTTCAATGGTATAACATGGCGAAACAGATATTGACCTACTCAGCTAAGGGATAACGGTGAGGTGATACGGTTTATCATCAAAACAATACGCCAAAAAAAAATCGGTTACTTTGGGGGTTAACTTAACTAAAAAGGCTAGAATGAAATGACGGATGAGCTATTTTATGGAAGATTGATGATCCGTAACATATTCTTTGTTAAACATTACAAATTATAATTTCTCCTGAAAGCGCTGCAGCGAATGTTAGAAGCAAAAAGAACGTTGGCGGTTCATCGTCGCTTCTAAGGTAGATTTTATAATTTAATGACGGCTGATAAAATAAACTTGTACCCTAATGATAATTATATAGGATGGTTTATTGGGAGTTTTATAGTTTTCGCGAAGTAATTGTTTCCACGAAACATTAAAACGGTAATTATCCACACTATTAATCAGTAGATAATACGATTTTCTGATTTACAACTTATCAAAGGACGGTATCTCATTTTGGAGGATCATTAAGTCTACACTCGTAAAATGGCGTACGCGGTCTTATCCCCAACAATAACGCGAAAAGGGAATATATTAAATGGCCTTTAAAATTTTATGCAACTTTTCTATGCCTCATAAACATAACTGAAGTTGTTCACCACTTTGACAGCACAATATTCCATAAATGCAAATAAACAGCATTTAACATAGCAATAACGCTTTCTCACTCGATAACAATAAT
>NW_022170663.1:30725545-30740567 GCF_008802855.1 Photinus pyralis
TATAACTCACGTCTATTCATATATTTTAAAACAGTAAGTGCTTTTGGATTTAGATAACCTGAAATATACGTAGTGTTTGCTGTTGTATCATTGTATGTTTTTTGGATCACTCTAATATAGATATTTTTAGCCGGTTGACACATGCCCAATATAACATCTTATGCTCTAAAATTATCGGCCTTTTCCCCAACGAGAGCCCGCAAACCTATTATTATTCAGGGAAACGAATAAATAATTTGGCAGTTCCAGCAAAAGGCAAGTTGGTTAACAAAGCCCATAATATTTTACATCAAAGTCCTGACAAGGTGTATGTCAGAAAAAGGAAAATTCCCCACAACGAATTTGAAGTTTTAAAAAAGAGGACCATTAACAAAGGTATAGGTTTATCAACATTGGGTAACTAAAACAAAACTAAATACATTTTAGAAGAAAGTGATGCCGTCACATGGCTCAAACACCATAGGGAACCGTGGGATGAAGTCCTTCAGTACTGGAAGTCGACATTTAAATTAAGACAGGAGGCGGAACACGTCAAAGTGTCTGACTTATTGGTTTCTTGGCCTATCTTATCCGACCCTAGAGGCACTTCTTTGGTATGTTTATAAAATATTTTTAATAATAATTATTTTTGTCGTATTAAAATTGAAAATATTTTTGTTTATTGTGGTAAAAAGTAAAGTTTCATTCTTTGTTTTTTTAATGGTTAATATCAAAACTCTATTGTGGCTGTAAAATCTATTAAATGAACAAAAATCCTAAACTAAATTATCTGTCTTCATTTGCAGATTGATTCTGACTTTTCAACTTTGTATCCACACATTGAGCTGTCAATTTTACAGAATTGGGACTTATTTTTTGAAAAAATTTTAGCTCTAAGAAAAAAGGAAATTGATGAGACTAGAGACCCGCTTCTACAGGATATAATTGAAAGACTCAAATCAAAAGAAACTCTTACAGCGGGTATGATTAATAAGTTTTGTTTAAATACATTTTTTTGTTAATAAAATGTTATATTTTAGACTCCATAGTAGCATTACAAATTGTTTCGCTTCCACACATATTTCCACCAAAGGGGCGTTCTAGATCGGGTAAAGAGCACTGGAAGTACACTACTAACGAATCTGTGGAAGGCATCATCGTTCATGCTACCGTAAGTCGCAGCATTTAAGATTAACTAATAAAAAATCTATTAGAAAATAAATTAAAAAACTATATTATACTAATAAATACAATGCGATCAGAAATGAGTTGCTGTCGAGTCACATTTGGAATTTTTGTTTACATGGGAAATCGTACTTACTTAACTTGAACTTCCAGAGGCAACTCGACAGCAACTCATTTCTGATCGCCCGTTCGTGTAAATTAATTATAGTTTTGAAAAGCCATTCAAATGAAATTTAATTAGGTATACTAACTTTGATAGCATACAATGTGAATCTTCTAATGCATTATTTTTCCCCGTGTTTCTTTAAGAGAGTAGTTTAACCATTTTTGTTGTAGACACCTGGCGATATAGAGAGAAAAGTGCAAACTCAACTGGAGAAAGCAGCTAGCCGAAAAATACATAAGGAAGTACAACCATATTTAATAGTAGAGGGTCCACAGCTCAGCGACATAAGAAATACGTACGTTGTTATTGATAAGATCCATTTTCATGCCGAAAGCACTCTCAAAGGGTTTGATATTTTATTTAAAAGTTTTTTCGCCTTAAATATTAAATATCCAGTCCAAAGCGAACATATATGGTATGCTATTCAGAGCATTTTTTTCAATATTCCTGTTCCGGATAATAAAATTACAGGAAACATTACAGACCTTATAAAAATTCATTTAAATGATTAAAACGCTTTGGATAAGTTCTTAAAATGTAGTAATATTACTAGAAGTGTAAGAATTGTACCTACCTATAGTGACATATAATGAGTGTATGAGAGAATAACTTCTTTAATGAAATAGTTATCTGTCATCGTATGCATAGGCAAGCCCCTTAAAAGTTTTTTTTAAATTGTACATATAAACGAATATTATGTGAGTGGGTATATTTGCACATCAACATAGAGCTCCGTTATTAATTTTGCACTATGATTTGTTCAATTTGTAGTAAAGATTTCAGCAACAGCGATCTAAAAAAATTCATAATCCATTTAGAATATGCTCATTCCATGAGATATAATTATGACTGTCCAATTTGTAGAAGATCTTTCAGCAGGCGCGATAATTTTAAAAATCACCTTAGAACACAACATAATAATTCAACTACAACTGACACTTTCTTAAAAAATGATTCAAATATTCCAACACAGGACGAAATGCAGATTTCGAGTGAGTCCAATAATGAAATAAGCGAAGAACCTATTTTTGTTTTTGATGCAGATGCAAAGGCTAAAGAGTTTGAAAATATTGTAAAGGAAAGTGTTTTACATCTTATTGCCACCCTGCATAATGAGATATCTATACCTCGTTCATTTATACAAAAAATTATAGATCTAATCAGCAAATTCTTAAATGCCGGATTCTTAAGTATTTTAAAAGAGTTCATGCTCCCTTCAGACTGTCTCACAAACATACAAAAAGCTAAAGACTTGATTGATTTTCTAGCAGTCTGCTTTGAGCCGTTAGATACTGAATACAAAAGACTACAGTTCTTTTATCGCAGTAAAAAGTATATAGAACCTCAATTAAAAATAATTGGTTCCTCTTGGGACGTATCTAATAAAAATAATAAAACATCTATGATACTTAAAAACAGAACGTGCACTTTTATTCCAGTATCAGAAACCTTAAATAAGTTTTTGGCCCTGCCGGGAACTTTAAAGTACATTTCTGAATATATGACACAATCATATGCCTCAAAAAACTCTGATAATAGTATTTATAATAACTTGTTGAACGGTAGTTTGTGGGAAGAGGTATTACAAAATAGTCAAGGGAAAGCATTTATTCCATTAATATTGTATTTTGATGATTTTGAAACTTCAAATCCCCTTGGCAGTCATGCTGGTGTGTACAAGGTTGGTGTAGTCTACTTTAGTATAGCTGCACTACCACCGCAGTACATAAGTAGATTAGAAAATATTTTTCCTTGTTTAATATTCCACAGTTCTGAGAGAACAGAATTCGGCAATGAAGCTATTTTTAATTGTCTATTAGAAGACCTTAAAAGTTTAGAATCTAACGGTATTATAGTAAACAACTTGAGACTGTATTTCAATGTTATTTTATTGGTGGGTGATAATTTAGGTGTAAATTCTGTGTTAGGATTTGTTGAGAGTTTTTCTGCTAACTATTTCTGTAGGTTCTGCATAACGTCAAAAACTGTCACACAATATCAACCAGAACTGGATCTCTCAAATAATCGCTTAAGATTTATGTATGACCAACATGTTAAAAATAAAGAGTATGGTGTAAAAGAATATTGTATTTGGAACGGGCTAAATTACTTTCATGTTTATAATAATCAGTCCTTAGATATTATGCACGATTTGTATGAGGGTATACATAGGTATGATATGGCTCAAATATTAAAGGTTTTATTACAGTCAGAAGTATTTACTCTCGAAACGTTAAATTCGAGGGTTAAATATTTTAAATATGAATTTTGTGAAAAAAATCACCCTCCTGTTATTAAGAAGGAGCACATTGAGAAAGGTATGTTAATTTTATCTTCTTCAGAAATGGAGACTTTTGTCAAAAATTTTAGGTATTTCGTTGGCGATCTTGTGCCAATTAATAATAACGCGTGGTTGGTTTATTTGCAATTATTAAAAATAACCGAAATTTTGTCTCAGACTAAAATATCTTCTTCTTGTATAACATTATTGGACACTCTAATACCTAAATATTTAAGTGAACTAAAAAAAGTGTTTCCCCATATCACATTAAAACCCAAACATCATTTGTTACTTCATTATACAATGGTTTTAAGGAAAATTGGGCCAGTTTCTAAAATTTCTTGTGAACGTTTTGAGGCAAAACACAGGGAGCTGAAAAAAATTGCAAACAACGTGAGCACTCGAAAAAATATTCCTTTAACGCTCGCTAAAAAATGTCAAATGCAATTTGTAGCAAGGTGCCTGTCTATGCAAAGGGCTTTAGATGATCGAATATCTATGAGTAGACCAAACTTTGATACGTTAAATGTTGAAACTTACACATTTTCAAATGACGTAAATTTAAATTTTTATAAAAATAACTTTTACCAAGTGAATTGGTATGAAAAAAACGGAATTCGCTTTGTTATAGATGACGTTGTTTTGTGCAGTATTAATATCCAAATATATTGTATCATCAAACATATTTTAGTACAGCATAACGATTCAAGTATCTGCTACTTCGTTTGTGAAAAATTAAACACAGAAAATGAAATACCTCATTATAGGTCATTTATGGTAGCATTTACCAATACACATGTTTTTGTAAAATCGGATAATGTAAATTGTCGTCCGACAATAATTCACTATCTACAAGAATTAAAGTTAGTTAAGGAAATAACTGTTCTTTGAAAATGTTCTGTGAATTTCTGGTTAAAGAAAGCAAACTCAATGGGCTATTTAGTTTAAATTGGAGACTTATTACCTATTTGTTCCTAAACTTAGACTTACTTTTTTATTTTTAATATTTGGTAGATAGTAGTACAATAATGTAAGGATTCATATATAGATATACAGAACATTCAGTCCTGTGATGTATCACTGTAACGATTCTGATACATCACAGGGCTGATTGCTTTGTTTTTGTAGTATGATCTGATACTAGAGCTGTGTTGTTTCTTTGTTGACATATTTTTATTTTGTTTAATGTAATAAAAAATGGGCGAGTTTATATACTATTGGTTTATTATTGCAAAAATCCTCTTATTTAATCAGTGCCTGGTGCCTTTAAAGATAAAATGGATTTAAAAATAATATTCAATCAATAAATGCTCCTACATTTAAATAATAGAACCATTTCATTAAAAGAAAAGTTCCATACAATTAAATCAAGTGCAGGTTGGAGTTGTTTAAATAGAATCCTACTTTAGACTTATCTGAGAGTAATATTTATCACAAAGAAATTTACATTTATTTTAAAAAAAAGTCTACATTAATGTAGGTATACAACTAATCTGCGCAAGAATATGCATATTCAAGTGAATTAAGAGCTTTCATTGAATTTAATATAGCAATTTTTAAAAACCAATGGATTCTAATTATAATTTAGTTTATACCAATAATAACTTACGTCTGAACTGATATTTTATTTTAAAGATTCAATAGAATCATAATTTAATTCAATGGGTTTTAATGTTTCAACGAATATTAGGTAGCTATGCACACATAAAAGTAAGGCAATTATTAATTGAAGCACAGGTGTTATTCAGGTATTGCAAATACAGTACACCATTGCCTCAATGATTATCCCATTCAGATTATCAAAGCGTTTTTTCTGTGTACGTTCAAAGATGGATAACGTTGATGTGGCGGTTGCTAGCGCTAGTTTCATTGTAATGTACAGTTTATTTAAAAAAAAGGACAGCAAAAAGAGGCGAAGACATCGATGGTCATCAAACTTGTATTTATCAAGAAATGTTGCAAGTACTGCATCGTAAATATTCAATTTAGGTATTGCTGAAATTCACCACAGAGTTCTCAATTGAAATCAAATTTTATTGTTTATGTATGCGAACTTACCTACAGAACTGCTGATGTTTAAATGAAAATTCCCGTTGGAGTGCACGCGCTACGAAAAGACGTCCCCACTGAGCACGAACCGAGCACGAATCTCTTTGATGGACCGACAGCACTTGGCTCGCCCCGAGCACATACGGCGCACAAGGCGAGGCAGATTTTTCTTCCTCATTCTGCCTCGGACCGACGTCCACACTAGTATGCTCATTCGTGCTCGGCTTGCCTCATTCGCGTGCGTGCTCAAGTCTGTACGCACCTTAGGTACCCTATTTACTGTTCAATTCCATTTAGTTCATTTACGAACTCACTGAGAGACTCCTTTCATGCGACTTTGGGGAAACAGAAAGATCATAGATGCAATTCTTCACTGAGCACGATGTAAATGTTATTCTATTGATCTGATACTAACTAATTACTAACCTCTTTGGTGAAATGAAACGACGCAATGTAGGGGAGAAAAAAGTTACTACCCAATTTCGTTGAGGAAACGGGCGAAACGCGGAAGAGTATAGAGTATGGCACGGATTGGCAGTGTTTCATGCGAGAGAATGTAGGACAATCAGATATAATGTATGTGTCATTGTTATTTAAATATCAGAAGATGCTCCAGCAACACGGTATATTGCTTGAAAATACAATAAATAGAATGCGGCATGAAAATAGCGATTCAATCGGAATATTTGAGTTTCATTAACTGAAGATTTTAATGTTGCCCTTTGTGTTTGTAAGTAGCGAAATGGGAACACATTTATTATCTACCTACCTATCGTTAGATCAAGTGACCAACACTGCCCCATCATCGCAGGGTAAAGTCTATTATAGCATGATGCTTTTAAATCACTTAATTTGTACAGAAGGGAAACATTTTTATTGAAAAATATAGGACAAAAGTATCATACCTTATAAAAGGGGAGAAGAACTAAAACAAACGCAAGTCCGAGTGGGAGAAGAGGAAGGATACAAACATACCACGCCTACACGACTGCCAATCCACTCTGAGAAAGTTTGACAACAAAACGATTTTCGAAAGTTTTTTTTATTCATGTTTGTACTACCTATAATAAAAGCGCGCAATAAAATTTTGATTAAACTTTAATATTGGGTCTAGGTAAAAGCGGAGAGGTGCAATTATCATTAGGGGAAGTTTTATAGCGTTGGTATATTGTCCCAATACTTTTAGACTTACCTACCTATACATTGTATCTTTAGTTTACATAAAATTATTTATCAAATTTTATTGTCAAAATATGTATAATAATTTTTTGCTGCATTTGTATCACTGAATATCTCGAGTTTGCGTTTGTTTTTGATAAAAATTTCAAATGGAACACAGTGTGTACTTTTTTTATTAGTAGATATATTTCAAGCGTAGAAAATGGATGGCGTGACAAATACCTACTTCTTACTTTTACTTAATTAATTATAAATTTGTTCCAAAAGAACAAAATGTGGTTGTCGATGTCTAAAAATCTGTGAAGTAAAATGCAAATGTAAACAAATTTAGGTGTTCTATCGCCATCATGTAATCGAATATATATACCTTTACCTACATACCTACCCCGTTTGTTTATTGCTCACTACTTTTCGCAATACATCATCAAAAAATCCAAAATTATTATGTTTTCCCAAAAATTATAACGGAACATCTATACCTCGATCTATACTTTCCTCACATTTTTAAAGAGAACCAGTTTATCTATCATTTTCTTAAAAACAAAAACTCAGTTATTTCAAAAACAAAGATGGTGTGGGGCGTTCAATTGTTTTTGCAATAACCTGCTTTAACTTATTAACCGTTTGTACCGATTGTAACAAATTTAGTGTCGTTGAAAAGAGCATTCCTTGGGCAACAAGAATCAACCAAAATATAGTTACTTAATTTAGTTGAATCCTTTTCCGCTAGGGGGTTACCTTTGACACTATGACTCAAATCCTACAAAAATCTTTATGAAAAAGTAGCCAAATAACATCCAAAGAGGCCAGTGAAAACCGTTTTTCAAAATCTCGTTCCTAACCTCAAATATTGGGAAAATGAGATTAATAAATTAATGAATAAAAATGCTTAAATTGTATCTTATTTGACGCATTTCCGGTATTTGTCGATGGCGCGAAAGATTGTTTGAAAAAGGACGCTACACTTCTAAATTAAATTTAAATGCGTCTTGGTTAGAACACAGCAGAATAATTTACAAATTACGGCTGTTATTATTTTATAATGCATCGCGTTTAACCTAAAAGTGTAGGGTGCATTTCTTTGGAGCCATCGACAAATACCGGAAATACGTAAAAAGTAAATTAAGATACAATTTAAGCATGCTTATTAATTAATTAATTTATCTCATTTTCCCAATATTTGAGGTTAGGAACGAGATTTTGAAAAACGATTTTCACTGGCCCCTTTGGATGTAATTTGGCTACTTTCATAAAGAAAAAGTCATATCATTCCATTTGATTTTTTTGATTTTTTTAGGATTTTGGGTCATAGTGTCAAAACTAGCCCCCTAGCGAAGAAGGATTCAACTAAATTAACTATATTTTAGTTGGTTCTCATTGCCCAGGGAATTCTCTTTTCAACTGTACCAAACTTGTTAAAATCGGTCAAACGGTTAAGAAGTTAA
This sequence comes from Photinus pyralis, assembly GCF_008802855.1. Lineage (NCBI taxonomy): Eukaryota > Metazoa > Arthropoda > Insecta > Coleoptera > Lampyridae > Photinus > Photinus pyralis. The sequence goes on from NW_022170663.1 coordinate 30,733,830, forward strand.
AGCAATTGAACAATTGAACGCCCCACACCATCTTTGTTTTTGTTTTTACGAAAATCATAGATAAACTGGTTCTCTTTAAAAATGTAAAAAAAAATTTTGAGTTTATTATGCGAAATATAAAGAAAATGCAATTTTAAAATCTAAGATGGCAGTTACGCCCTCTGTTGGTCATTTTTAGAGCTTGAAAATATTTTCCAGCGATTCTTCATGACCGATTTATCCAATAATTTTGTTTACCCCTAAGTCATATGACGAACGGTTCTCGAGATATGGATGAGGAACAGTCTTATTGGATCACCCGGTACATTATGTAGGTGGGTACCTACCTAATTATTAAAAATTACCAATAATTTGGCTCAAGTTTATTTGTGAAATATGCAATCAACAATGTGATAATACCCAAGAAATTATTTCAAACTGAATACATACAGGTACTATTAGTAGGAAAGAGCTAGCACGAAATCCACTGAACGAGAATGATCAAAATTTTAACTGATGGAGTTCCATTTTGCCCTATCAGAGTATGCTAAAATCGATCGTCTGCCGCCTCAGGTCATACGACTTAAGGTGCTGCGGGTACTTCTTGCGGTACCAATTCTGAAAGGTTGTTTTTCGAGAAAATAAGTTATACACCAAATGAAAACGTTGATAATAGCTCTTAAAAAATATTTAAAAAAATCGCGTACATTTGATAACTCCGTAAAAAAACAATTCTTAGTCGGTTTTTCACGAACTTTCTACGGATATAACTAGGTTACGGTTGGACGAATGAAGCTGATTTTTTTACAGACTGATGATAGGTACTACTAATGACTTANCCCTCTTCCGACAATCCGTTCTTGAGGTATAAGGGAATATACCCGATCACGATAAGAGGTCGAGGAGGAGGGCTATGGTTGGTAGAAATTAATTCCTTTCGTTGAGACCTTCCATTAGAGTACCATGAGGATAAAACAAGTTTCCCCCCCTCCATCCACCCCGTACTTTGATAAGAGGACAGAAAGAAGGGCAGTAGCTGGTAGAAAACGGTTCCTTTCGTCGTTGAGACCTTTATTTAGAATACAATGAGACATAAAATTAATTTTTAACCCCCTTAAAAAAACAAAAAATGCGCTAAAAATCTAAAATAACAAAACAATCAGCTTTCTATTGGAACCACTTTCTATACCTTATAATAGATACTCTAAAACCGAGTAACTCTAAAGAATTAAAACATCGTTCCATATACCAAAATCTAGTAAAACCGCATTTACACCCCTATGTCCTAATTGATATAGGAAAAATGAAAAAGTTTAGACGCTATAGCGAGCTCTCGTTTTATGGACTTTATGGCGTCTCGATAATGTTCTAGAACTTTCGCAGCATCTTGTTTTGTAATTAGCCGCAACTTGCTTGTAACGTTTATCGACTATATAATTGACGTCTATAGAGAACTTCGTAAACAGTGAATTTCACGTATTTATTTAACCTAGAATGGGAGCTGAATTCGATGCACGGTATACACACTATTACTACATATTATATACAGTTATATAATATAACGCGGTGGCGTCGTGCAGGCACTATGGTCAATGGGGGAGTCGCCCATCGGTAACATTCGATTGAATTCTATGAGCGGTACGTGCGTTTTCGAGTTCGGCTTATACATTTATTATTGAGGTTATTTTCCATTGTAAATATTGTAAATACATTTCGATTTTGATTTACATGTATTTATGCACAAATGTTTTGCTTTTACGGTGTTATATCGGAGCCGAATTCGGAAGCGGAGTTTTTACACTTGGTATATCGGAACCGGAATCGAAATCGGAACCGGAATCGGAGGCAGAAGAGATATATGAAATCTTAAAACAATAGGTACGCGTAGTAAATTAAATCAAATGAAGAAGCAAATTATATTTAATGAACAAAACAACAAGTGAATGAGTAATCGTCGGATTCCAAGGCGGTTGAAAGGTTCCCCGCGCGACAAGTATAAATTTGTTTGTACGCGAACGCCCTGATTGCGGCTGCGCCGCTGCTGTGCACCAGCCTCCGATACGATTTTCGTTTAAAATTTCAAAATTTATCGGAACCAAAATCGGAATCGAAAGTGCAAAATCAATCGGAAGTTTCGAACTTTCGGAATCGGAATCGAACCTCTGTAGCATCTCTATTGTAAGGTGATTTCATATAACTTTTCGTTTCTTTTTTTAGGTGAAGAAAAAGCGGACGCATTTTTCACACAAAGGTAATTATCCGTTACCTACTGTACTAGCCTAACCGACCAGTGTACATTTTGAAGTGATCACAGAGAAGGGACGTTGGATTTCACAGTATTTCCACAAGTGGCAATTGAGTTTTTCTTCTATTTAAATCACAGAAATGGAGGAACATTCTTCGTCGAATGAATTTAAAATGTCCATTATAAGCATGGTATAATAAAAATTATAAGTAACCCGTCAAATATAATATGTTGTGCATTCAATTGAGAATATTATTTTTACGGGTGCTCATTGATAATTTAATCTGAAAAATTTGCATACCAATATAGTTTTTCATGATTTATCGACAGAAAATATTATCATGATCGTTTCACTTCTGGTTTTACCGGATGTTGATAGCAACTTTCTTATTTTCAATAGAACACCCTGTATTTTATTACATTTTCGAAACCTATATGAATACTGTGTTGCTATATGAGAGAGATTTAAATTTTGAACAGGGTATTTTAAACTATGGGTCAATTTTAACATCAAACCTTAAAAAATCGACTTTTTTCAAATAAAAGATTTCCAAAAAATTTTCATGGACCATCAAGTCAGTAGGGATTGTTGATTTTGGAAGACTTTTTGAAATTTAAGTCAACGGACTCATAGGTACCTACACGTCTTAAAAAAAAGCAGTCAAATGTTAAACATTTTGAAAAATTTCGAATAACTTGTAAACCTTTGTTGCTGGGTTGGTATCAAACGACGTAGATTTTTATGTAGATTTCGAAAATCTGATAAAATACAGGGTGTTTTATTTAAAGGCAAATCCGGCAAAACTATGTTGGTATGCAAATCAATGAGAGCGTGAATATGTACTTTTAGGTTACGGTTTGAATGGAACAGCCTGTATATTCATAGGTATATTAATTTCTTCAATGGTATAACATGGCGAAACAGTGAAGTTGAGATATTGACCTACTCAGCTAAGGGATAACGGTGAGGTGATACGGTTTATCATCAAAACAATACGCCAAAAAAAAATCGGTTACTTTGGGGGTTAACTTAACTAAAAAGGCGAGAATGAAATGACGGATGAGCTATTTTATGGAAGATTGATGATCCGTAACATATTCTTTGTTAAACATTACAAATTATAATTTCTCCTGAAAGCGCTGCAGCGAATGTTAGAAGCAAAAAGAACGTTGGCGGTTCATCGTCGCTTCTAAGGTAGATTTTATAATTTAATGACGGCTGATAAAGTAAACTTGTACCCTAATGATAATTATATAGGATGGTTTATTGGGAGTTTTATAGTTTTCGCGAAGTAATTGTTTCCACGAAACATTAAAACGGTAATTATCCACACTATTAATCAGTAGATAATACGATTTTCTGATTTACAACTTATCAAAGGACGGTATCTCATTTTGGAGGATCATTAAGTCTACACTCGTAAAATGGCGTACGCGGTCTTATCCCCAACAATAACGCGAAAAGGGAATATATTAAATGGCCTTTAAAATTTTATGCAACTTTTCTATGCATCATAAACATAACTGAAGTTGTTCACCACTTTGACAGCACAATATTCCATAAATGCAAATAAACAGCATTTAACATAGCAATAACGCTTTCTCACTCGATAACAATAATGCTATATACATTGCGTAGAGAATTATGAATAGTAATTTATTGTTTCAGAATTAAATTTTTCCTCTTTAATCTTTTAAAAAGTGGTGATATACTTATATCTAGTGACGTCTGACTATTTTGTCTTAGCATTATTTTTGCGCAATTCTGGTGTCATATTTTCATTTGAAATTTGCTACAGATATAGTTCAAAATAAATGTTTTTTAAATAATGTTTTGTTTCCGTGCGGAATTCTGATTTTAATGCATGGGGTACACGCTTTGCACCGCCCCCTCCTTAAAGATGTTGCGTTTCCCAATACCTTTCTTTTACGACAGAATGATTAGTCCTAATAATGCCGTGCCATACGCATTTCATACATACATCCATACATTTCATAACATATTACAATCTAAAGGTAAAAACCTTAAAATATGCATATTTTAAATATTTAAAAATCAAGATGAAAGTCCAACCGTCTCCCTACCTTTAGAATGCCTTAAGATTTATTTAAATTTTACTTTATATTTATGGATCTGAGCTTTTTCACATTTTGGCACTCACTAGACCTTTAAATCGGTCAAAGGAAAGAACTTAAGAATTCCTTCATTATAGGTACATTAAAAAGCAGAATTTAAAAATTTTCGCAAAATAAATAATGAAAATGCGTAAATTAGAGTTCGTTGTTTGAAATTGTAGTATTCGCAGAATTTTTTCGCGTTTTATCACAGCGGGTTTGTAGAGATTGTAAAAAATCAAGAAATTAAAAAATCCCTGCCTTCAAAGTTCAAAAATTTTTCTAAAGTATTAAAAATATTTATTTAAAGAGGTGATTGAATTTTGTCGTTGGAAATCATAATGCTGAAATTGTTCTAAACCTTTTCCGAAAACCGATTATGAGCTTTAAAAAATAGGAGTAGGTCATATGATGATGATTTTGCTGCCGAGACGTGTTATTACATTTTTAACTTGATTTTGGTGTTTATGTCAGATTGCGTCATCATTTAATAATTAGGATTTCGAATTTTTTGTTAGGCACCAGATTTTTAAAATTCTACAATTACAAATGGTTATAGAATTTCGTTTGCAGACTTCGGGTGATGGGTTACTCCGTATCTGTTTATTTTCATTCATTTTTGACGTTAAATGTTGGTTGCCAATTCAGAGTATACACAATCCTGATCATATTAGTTGAATTCTAAGTCAATGTTTTGTATTTGAATAATTTGATACTTAATTTTTGTTTAAATAATTGCCGTTTGATAAAATTTTATTGTTCCTTTAGAAAGTTAAGAAATAGGTTTATCTCCGGTCGTTGATATAAGAGCGTTGCGGCTGCGTAAGCTAATTAGTTTTAAGATAAGCACGTGTTATCGCCAAGATAAACAGATGTTCTCCGCCGACGTAAATACAAGTGTTTAATTTACTCGAAGACGCGCCTAAAATTAAGAAAGGAGGAGATGGCTCGGACAGTTCAAAAGAAAGGGGAATGGTTTTAAATAACAGAGGAAGACATAAGTTGTTGCTTTTTTGGTGGTGGAGGTTTTTGATGCACCGCAATCGGTGGTAGTTGAGCGTAATTTATGGCAAAACGTTCAGTCTTGGTGATAATGAAGGTGTTATAGAATAGTCAGTTGTGCCCTAAGACATTTTATTTAATACCCAGTTCTAAGTGACTGTTTAAATCGAGTAAGGCGGAAACGTGTAGTACGCTTACGAAAAAGTTATTCGGGGTGCTGTTGTTAGCTTATGTGTCATCATTTAATAATTAGAATTTCGAATTTTTTGTTGGGCACCAGATTTTAAAATTCTCAAATTAGAAATGGTTATAGGATTTGAATTTCGTTCACAGACTTCGGGTGATGGGTTACTCTGCATTTGTTTATTTTCATTCATTTTTGACGTTAAATGTTGGTCGCTAATTCACGGTAAACACAATCCTGATCATATTAGTTGAATTCTAAGACAATGTTTTGTATTAGAATAATTTGATATTTTGTTTAAATAATTGCCTTTTGATAAAATTTTATTGTTCATTTAGAAAGTTAAGAAATAGGTTTATCTCCGGTCGTTGATATAAGAGCGTTGCCGCTGCGTAAGCTAATTAGTTTTAAGATAAGCACGTGTTATCGCCGAGATAAACAGATGTTCTTCGCCGACGTAAACACAATTGTTTAATTTACTCGAAGACGCGCCGTAAAATTAAAAAAGGAGGAGATGGTTCGGACAGTTCAAAAGAAAGGGGAGTGGTTTTAAATAGCAGAGGAAGACGCAAATTGTTGCTTTTTTGGTGGTGAACGTTCAGTCTTGGTGATAATGACTGTGTTATAGAATAGTCAGTTGTTCCCTAAGAGATTTTATTTAATACCTAGTTCAAAGTGACTGTTTAAATCGAGTTAGGCGGAAACGTGTAGTACGCTTACGAAAAAGTTATTCGGGGTGCTGTTGTTAGCTTATGTGAAGCCTTTCTTTAAGGATATCCAAGTTTACCCGTTAAAAGGAGTTTTTCCATCATCAAAGAGTCCATTTTACATCAGTGATTATGTAACGATGCACCAGTTTTCGTACAGGAATCATATCAGGAGGAGGTAAAAATAGTTGGTATGATTTCTAGCGTCGTGTCGTTGATAGGGAAAACCAGCTGACGAACACAATTGTAAAGTTTCTAATTGTTCTCATAGAGATATGTAAATTACCCTCGGCATGTGGGAAGTAGGGGAAGAATTAATATTTTAGGATTTCAGATCCGTTAATTAGGTCTTAACCCATTTCAGTTTCTCAATGAGCAATAAAACTGCAAGGCCGTGCAGTTCAATTAATTATCGCAGACCTTTTGCGATTGACCTGAAATTTCAGGTGGACACTTTGGGCTACCGAAATTGGAAATTTTAATCCGGCCATTTCAGTGACTCTAAT
>NW_022170663.1:30740667-30789228 GCF_008802855.1 Photinus pyralis
CAGATTTGTAAATTAATCAATATTCTGCTCCCGATAAAGACACAAATACCATGTGGTTTTAATGTATGGTGAATGACTTTGATGACGATGAAGATCTCGAAGAGGATGATGGTAATAAACGTCTATAACCTGAGTAGTCAATAAAAACAAAAATTTTGTCTGCGCCGGCGTTTTCGGTCTTCAAAAACTCCCTTGTTTTAGCCGACGTGTGAGAACCCGCATTGTCCTAGTGGAGAACAATCTTCAAGCCGGAGCAAGCCAATACAGGAAACGAATCCCATCTCCTGATTTTCATGGTACTTCAATGTACACGGAGGAGGGCATCTAGGAGTGCCGAAAACCATGGTTAAGGTGTGAATTGCAAACAAGATGTGAACGAATGGTGCTGTGCAGTTTGTGCCACAGACCGATTCATAAGACAGAGGATTGCTTTTTATTCAAGAATAGAAGATGCACGAGCGGGTCGTCGTACAAGTACCGCCATCAAGTTGGCGATATGAGACAAGAGTTCCCTGGGACTGTATGACCGCTGCAACCGTGTTGCGAAACGCAATCGTTTTAAGAGAGGGGCAGTGTAACGAATATTCCAGAAATCCTGATAGACGTCGAGGTAATAAATAGTTCGCGCTGATATAAATTGTGTATATGTGAGTGATTCCTAAATAATATTTTACTGTTATAAATCAATCCGTTTTAAGACTGTTATAAATTTATTGTTCATTAATCATAAATACTTACAGCACAATAAAAAATCGAGTTTGGTTTTTGAATTCACTCTACTTTTTATGTCCAGGGAGGTATAACAAGTGGAGTATTGTATTTTAAGGTTTTTACGTCGGTATGGGTTGTGCTTAAGGGGGTGGTGGGGATAGTTTTAAAATAAGTCATTTGGATTCCCCCTGGTTTTTAAAGTAACGGTATTTTTTATTTTTTTGATATCTGTTTTTAAGTAAAAAAAATAGCCATTGCTAGTTTTCAAAGGCCCACGTTGTATAATATCCGTGTTTTTAATTTGTTTTGGTGGGCAAAGTGTGAAGGGTTATGTTGCTTCATTGGTAACTCAGAACTCACTTACTAACTGCATCTTCCTTCTTCACCTGAAAGTTAACTGTTTGAAAAGAGGAAAGGTAGTTGTTTTTTTTCGACTATGCGATTCAGAAAAGTAAAGAAAACTTGGCACTATACAATTCTATTAAAATGTTTATAATTCCCATAGGAAAAAGATTTATGCTCGTTTCTATTTTAAAACTTTTTTAATTATTTGTGTTGCCATTACCAATCATTGTTTCCTGGTTAAATTCAAATTGAGTCAACCCAAAATAATGCCACAAAAAATGTTGTGTGAAACTATTTTTGAAATGCCAACAATCGGTTTTCCGTAGTCATTGAGCTCGCGCTGGCACAACACAGTTTTAAAAAGTGAAATGAGATGCTTTCTATAGGACTATTTATACCAAATTCTATATGCTGATTCTATTACTGTATCCACCAGCGTCTATGCGTCCGATTTAAATATTAAAATCGAATTTATTAGGCACCCCAGAAGAATTTTTTTGTGAAGATCGGAAACGGAGGAGGGAAAAATTAAAAAAAAAGTAAACAAAAGATACTTACATAATTTTTCTTATAACCACTCATCGTAAAATTTTCGAAAAACTTGTGTCACTACATCCACAACGAAAAACTCGAGACACTGCAGCCGCAAAGAAACGGAATGAATAAATCGAATGCAACGCGTGTTTTAAATATTAATTTAGATTAAATCATCAATTTAAAATGTATTAGTTAACCCAGCGTTAGTTTATGTTAATAAATTTCGTACTAAAAAACAAGACACCGGGCCCGTTTAATTCATTTCATCGATAATCACGGTACATCACTTGTACGACGTCATCTTAGACGCTAAGCGTCTTTAGCATCCTTAGCGCAGACCGTCGAAATTTGACGAGAAGACGCGAGGCACTATTTATAGGAAATTTCGCCGGCTATTCTCGTCCCATTTTTTTTTATAAATGTGGGTACCGTAAAATAGGACGCGATATATCGATGACGATTTCCAGCTTGTCTTACAAACGATAATTAGAAAGGTTACCCCTGTGTCACGTTTGATCATTGCGCTGAGTTTGCTGGGTTGGAAAGAACATATTAGCATTCCTAACTTGCTCAACCCCTTTTGTCTTTGAAGTTGCGTTATGTACAAATTGACTATTAAAATGATGAGACAGTAGCGATATTTCCAATACTTTACTTTGTCAGTTTGCTAGTGATAAACGATAGCGACAAAAATATAATAAACGAAGCCCAAAATAGAAGAATTTGAGGTCCTGCGGTAATGCTTCTACATTTCTCTTCAAAACTAACACGTTTTCGTCAAACTTTCAAATTGGAGAATGGCCTAGCAAGTAAAGTCCTGTAATAATGCAAATAGAACATGTTTTTATTACAAATGCCCTAAATTTTGGTATATTTATGTTAATGGCAGAAACGCTTGCCCTGCACTCGGAAATACTGCCAAGGAAAAGAGTAGGTGGAGAAAAACCTTCATACTGTATGAACAAATGCCAGATAAAGTTAATTGACCAAATAATTTGGAGCAGCAAGATGTAGGTATATTAGCATATAAACAACACACAGGTAAGCAGCCGGTAATTTTAACAAAAAAAGTTGTATTACGAATTCACGAAAGGTGAGCACTGCGCCACTAGTTTGCGAACCAATTTCCGACTATTTCATATTGTTACCATCTCTTTCTCGCTCATAGGCGATGAGGATGAAGAACTCGTTTGAAATTGGTTCACAAACTAGTGACCCAGCGCTCACCTTTCGTTAATTCAACTGTAGTCTATATAGGCTGATTCAAATTCGAGGGCCACCATGGGGATCTCGGAAACTGTAAGAGATAGGTAGGTGGTTTAAATTTGGCAAAGCTGCGTATTTTGAAACTTAGCAAAATGCCGTTTTAAAAATGATAAAATTCCGGCTACTTTTAGAAATATCTTTAAAAATGCTTCAAAAAGTAAAAATGACTTCCAAAACAAAAAAAAACAAAGTTGATGTTGGTTATCCGGAGACGAAATGTCAGACTTCAAATTTAAAACTATAGCATCCTGTAGAGGGAAAAAATATAATAACGTGGCATTTATTTTGAAATATCTTTTTAAGTAACTTCGGTAAAAAATAAAAACGATTTAGCAAAATTTTCAGGATATCTCCGAAAGTAGTCGGAATTTTTTCAGTTTTAAAACGTCATTTTGTTAAGCATCAAAATGTGCAACTTTGCCAAATTTAAACACCTACCTATCTCTGACAGTTTCCAAAATCCCCATGGTGGCCCTTGAATTTGGATCAGCCTGTATATTGCATTACAACACACCGAGTCATTTATTAGTCCAGTAACTCAAAATAGATATGAAAATTGTGATCAAATAACACAAACTCTGACAGAACTGCCCCTTGATCAACGTATGCCTACTCTATTGTCTGCGTGCTGCTTTTTTGAAGTGGCTTAAGTGAAATAGTTTTGTGTTGAATGCTCCTTTGGAGTGTTTATTGCTAGCGTCAACTATTAATAACAGTTTGTACCAATTAATATTTTTAGCATTGGACATGCTTATGTTTTGTATGGGTGTGAATTAAGCAGGTTTGCTGAGTAGAAAAGAAGACAAGTGGTGTCGCGTCTAGTGTTGATTGTACCGTACTCGACTGCAATCGCTAGATATTACACGCAGGTTAGCTACGCCGCTTATTATTCAGAAAGTTTACGATTGCGACACGAGCGCGCTAAGCCAGAGTTTCCATCTTCACTCTCTGTTATTGCATTTGTGCATCCAGATCCCTTTTTGCCAGTTCATTTTCCATCTTCCTACTCTTTTCCTCCTTTCGGCATCAGCCCATCCGCATCAATTTCTTTCAAAATAATTTCCTCTTTGTTCTTCCCACATTCCTTTTACGAATTCATCTTCGTTGTCTTTCGCCCATTCTCTTTCTCTATCGCCGCTTTCGTCGTATCTTACTGGTTACCGCTCTGTGCCCTGTCGCTAACCTTATCTTTCTATTTCAGTTTCTTCCTATACAATTTGGTGTCCTTCCGTTTAACTTGAACAGGTACTTTGTTGTTCTAAAATAATTGTTGAACCTCTCTCTCCAACCCCTTTTTTTTAAATTCTATTATCTGTGCCCCTTTGTTTCTTTGCATTTGGTACCCTAAATATTTAATTCTTCTATTCTTTCCTTCTTCCATTTCTAATCCCCATTTTCCTTCCACTTCTCTTCCCAAATCTCATCATCTTCAACTTTTCTACATTTAGCTCTTTCCATTCCCATTACGTTTCCATTCGTTCCATAATTTCCTTCATTTGTACTACCTTTGTTGCTATGATCACTGCGTCGTCCGCGTATGCCAGAGACCTTAATATCTTTCTTTTTCCCACTACTATCCCTCCACTTTTGCCCTGTTTTAATACTTTTTCAATGCCTCTTCAGTAGAGATTAAATAATAAGGTTGGACTAAGTGGGCATCTCTGTCTTAATCCTTCAGATCGTCTGTTCTTACTCTCAATCTTGTCCTTTTCTTGACCCTATCAGTGACCAAAATCCAAGCCTCTTTACATATCACGTCTTTGATCTTTCTCTGTCGCTTTCCCTTTGTAATGTTCCTAGGGGTCTATCAAGCCGACACTGAAAGCGTTGACTTACCCCATACTTACCGTTGGCAACTCTGGCAAGAAACTACAAGCAGAGCCACCTACCTTTCAAGTCGAAACAATGGACGTTTCGCGGTACTTTTGAATTTGGATGGCAGTCGGTTCGATATGGGTATCACGAATGGACTCCTGCGTTGTGTATCGGTTCTTTTATGTGTTGGGACGTGAGACATCATCGGGAAGGGAATTAAATAAAAGACATAACTTTTGTGCGCAAGAAATGACAAGAAGAAAAAAATATATTACGCGCACACAAGACCATGCCAGGGAAACCTTCTACGGGACTAAAACCCTGACATGGGCCACACAAATACATGAAATAAATCACCTACAGCAATAAAATGCAAGAGAAAATACACATAAATAAAACATTTCAAATTGTATGATAAAAATCAGATAATCAAATCAAATGCAATTAAACAAGTTCATAAAAACAAAATACACAAGACATCATAAATGCAGTGGAAAACATGATAAATCAATTCAGTACAAAACACATCAAAATACCTGTACGATCAATAGAGATAACACAACTCGTCAAATAAACAAATTGCATGTACATAGGAAACATGTAAATGGTATGGCTCTACTCCATCCTTCCGTTAACATAATTTAATTTAACACGAAAAGTACATGTGAGGATGCCATTGGTCAATAGCAAGTCTTCATGTGAAAATCGATTATCGCTCAAGCAGAACATATTTTAAATAGAGGAAATGTAAATGAGAGGGCCCCCCCTCGTATTGCTAAGATGTTAAGAACTACAATCCGCACGAGACGAGTAAGCAACAGATACAGCGAAACATCTAACTGCATTAGGTACCTACTCCACTGAGACAGAAATACCCACTCGCACACACAAACATCGAAACATCAAATAAAAGAGCCCCCCTTCGTATAGCTAACGCACAAGAACTGTAGCGCCCCACGAAACAGAAAGTAACAGATACTGCGAACAATCAAACTGTATTAGGTACTTCCCTCATGGAATAGTTATGGGTCAATCGAACAGAGCAACATCACACCGATAATCAACTCCTCATGAATAACAGAAACTAATTACGTAATTAAACAAAAAAATGGCATAATCATCTGTAAAGTATTACAAACAGGATTCATCTAACGGTACACGAAACAAATGCATGGAGTACGTCATGATTCAGATATCGTAGTTTATGCAAAATCAGCAAAATGTAAATAATATCAAATTGAGGCAAGAATTCAATGATTAAATAGCTAGTACAAGAAAGAATAAAATGGTTACTACCTGTAAATACACCTTCAAAACACCATCACCCAAAATAATAATCAAGAATAATAAAAAAAACCCAGGAAAGCGTGTGCCTTCCGTCGGCCTCGTCGCCATCTTCTCCCCATTCTCCCCTAGCTTCGTTACCAAAATCCCCTAGTATTCGGCATCTGCGCAAAACGGTCGTTGGTTATATACAGAGCCTATTATATTTTTGTTTCGGATGTAAACGTGTGTTGCCTAACCATCAGGGTGGATTATCACAAAATGTAGCGCCATTTTCCAAATTTGGTTTTGTGTAGGATGTGCAGTGCCAACTTTCTTATTTATGGAAGCAATTAAATGAAATTTCATACATATACACTTTAAATAAAAGCAAAACTAACATTAGGTTTCAAATTTGGTTTTGCACATGCTATAGCCATACCCAGGAGCTCGTTTTCTATTTGTTTAGTTTATTGTATCATGGATTCAACCAGTAGCGGTCCCAGGATTTGGTAAAGGGAGGGGCCCAAACCCGAACTTTGTCCCAACACGGAAAAAAATAAAAGAAATCTCGCATAATGGAAATGAGATCCACACTAAATTGATGAAAAAAATTGACAATGGCCCCCCCCCCCCTGGGACCGCCACTGGATTCAACCGCTTTGTTTGGTGCGGTATATGCAGAGACATGGAGAGAGGAGATCGCTGATCGACGAGTGCGCATCCAAGAAAGGGTGCGACCTCATGGGCGCTGCCATTTTTACACCCGTTGTGTCATGTTGTGTTTATAGTGGTGTTATTTTAGCCTGTGTTCGTGTTTAGGAGAGCTTTTTTCGAGGTTTAAGTGTTTATTTTGTAACGTCAACGTCACTGGCATTTTCTTTTGTTCATTTGGATTGAGATATTATTTTCTTCCTACGGAGCTGCTGCCGAATAGAGTGTAGTGTATGAAGATTGCGTTAGATGTCTCTGGGTTGCGTCAGTAAACCTTTATAGTCCTGTTCAAATTTCGCGCTTCAATGGGTGTCAAAATGGCAGCCCCCTTGTTTTGTCACTTCGCGCAGTTTCATGCGCTATCTCCTCTCTCCATGTCTCTGGGTATATGTCACTGTTGGCTGATCAAATTTTTACATCGCAGTTAGCGGCAGTGTTGCCTCGATCTTTGCAATGTACGTTGTGCTGTTGCCGCAGTCCTTAAATACGCTGCATTTCATTGCATTGTTTAAATTAAAGTCACTAAATATAGAAAGTACCGCAATCCATTGGGCTCGTGTGTTAGAGAGAGAACGCATGATTTTTGCCCAAAAATGGCGGAAGTTACCAGAATCTAGTAACTTTAATGTTAGGGATTGTTCCACCTGTTTGGAGATATCTGTATATATTTTTATAAAACATGACAGTACTATGAAGTTAGGTTATAAAAAATGACAGCTATTCAGATTTTATTTGTCAATTTTTTTAGGTTGGCAGCAAATTTGCCCAAAAATGGCGGATGATTGCGGTACTTTCTATATCTAGTGACTTTAGTTTAAATAATGTAGATACATATATCAATTGTTTAAACAATGAAAATATAATTTGGGTTCAAATTAGTCTTTAATTCAAAGTTTTTGATGCAATTAAGAAAATTTCAATCGGGAAAAGTGCGGGTGCTAGCTCGATTTCAAGGCACCCTCACTTAAAAAATCGGCTTTTCGGCGGAACTCAGCGGTCACAAATTCTAATTTTGTGGGTACAAATTAGTCTTTAATTAGTCCTAAATTATATAGGTATATTTCAGAGACATGGAGAGACTCTGGTATATTTTTACTTGATTTGATCAAAGTGGGGGTGCCAACTTTATCGAGCTGAAATGAAGCAATCTTTGCGCACCTACATATAACCACAGAATATAACTGTTCGTAATTTCAGTAGAGAATTTGAAATTTCACACATGTTCGTCTTGAATTCGACAATTCACAGAAAATGAGTAAAATTCCAGTAACTGAAAAACTCTATAAAACCACTTTAAAGATAATTTTCACAATTAATAAGTCGAATCTGCTAAACAAATCGGCCGAAAATTCGAATACATATCTAATGATATCTAAAATAAGAAATGTTTGTTTACACTGCCGTGTAAGGTGGGTTGCATACCTCTCAGGCACATCAATGCATTCTTTTTTCTACGACCTTCATGAAAATGCGGTGCATCCCATCCCGGCGACGTACACCCCGGCAACGTTTTCCCGGCGACAACCTATCTCGGCGACTATTGCTTTCCCGGCATCGGTTATCCCGGCAATGCACACTTTCCTAACGCCGTCCGTCCAACCTCATTTCTAGTTTGTTTTTTGGACATAAATAATGATATGATTTAGAAGCGGATGTCAAATTTGGTACCGAAAGAGTTCAAATTGGCGGCACGACCGAAGCCGGGATTGCCCATCGGGTCATCGTCGAGTTTAGAACGCCGGGATAACCGAAGCCGGGAAGTAAATGGTCGCCGGGATGACTGTGGCCGATGAAAATGAGACCATATAACGTATAATCAATGAATGAAAAGATTCTTTATTCAATGATATAACCCATTACCTACACCCGTGCGTAATGGAAAAAATTAGAATAGATCATGTACGTTTGGAAGTGATAATTATCTACAAATGTCAGAACTGTCGTCAGACGTCGTTTTGGGGTTTGCCTTATTGTCGTTTCGAAATTCACGGAAGTCGTAGAAAAAATATGGTACGTAATTCGGTTGGAATTTGCGTATTAAGGCGCGTTTACACGTACCCATCAGCTAGCGCCAGTCTCTCTGAGCTGCCATTCTTATCTGGCAATGAGCAAAACCCAGGTCGTTTACACGTAGTGAGCAACACTGGTGCGGGTATATGGCAGCTACTGGCAAGAAAAATAGACGCGGTCTCTATTCGCCCCAACGCTTAACTGACACGAAAAAGTATTCACACGATGCCAGTAATATGCCAGTTCTAGCAGGCCAGTAAGACTGGAGCCAGCTACTGGATACGTCTAAACGCGCCTAAACCAAAAAATGTTAAAAGAAAATGATTCCGTTTTTACAAAATCTTTACAAGCAAGTGAAATGTGAATCATACTCAAATGTAGTTGTGGCCTATTAGTAGTTACACTCCAAATTGACTGCACGAAAACCGGACATCTACGACAATAGTAATAGTAATTCTTGGAACCAATTTCTGCAGACGCTGCCCGGGGTGTTGTTCGGAAAGTGATCGAAAGGCTGGCTATTAATCCCTTTTTCAACGAAATGTATTGTGAATCGACTAGTAGGTACCTATGTAGTTTCAGGTGCCTTTGCATCTCGAACGTAGATTAAAAATCTCATCTTGCAAAGAGATCACTTTGGAACTACACTCCGCATCATTAATAAACCCCTAAAGAGCATCTCAAAAAGCGGCAGAGCACCTGATCGGTGTGGCCCTACGGGGTAATTCGATTTGGCCCATTTTCAATTTGCTTGTTACATGTGGCATATAGCCCGATAGGTCAACTGTGCAAAGTTTGAACCAAATCGGTCCAAGCGTTTGACAGTTATCGTTTTCACGGACGGACGGACGGACGAACACCATCGACTCTCCTATAAAGCTTGCATCGCTTTTGCTCTGCTGCTTAATAAATAAAAGTTACAGTGGAGGCCGAAGTACGGCTATCCATCCTGTGAAAAACGTCCACATGCATTTAAAGGGCCCCATTCACATGCGGATATGTACGGCGGATCTGTACGGCGGACAGATGCGTGTTGAGCTACACACAGGCGGATATGGCTGTACACAGATCACGGACAAATCTCAATAGACGAGCAGGCGGCGTTCTGTCGCTATTTCAGTTCTGTAGTACTAGCTCTGGGTTGTGTTCTTTTGGGTGCTGTGGTAATTGGTATGGATCATAAGGAGAAACTGACAATAATTTGATGATATATAGTATTATTTGAAGATACGAAAAAAAGAGACTGTGGTCACAACAGTGATTCCTGAAACGAAAAAAGTACCCTCATGTGAGAATTAGAACGAGAGAGTTCTAATCTCGGTTTTAATAATTTGCACAATTTATTAAAATATGTTCACCAGGGGGCGTAGCGTGAGTGATTGAGCGAGGGATGTGACGGGGGGGGTTTGGGGGGGGGGGTGGACAACCGCCAAATCGAAGGGGGGTTTTTGCAAAATTTGCCCTTGAAAATCGCATTTTAAAGCATTATAAGGTCCAGAATTGATAAACAAACGTACAATTTTTTTTTATTAAATTTAATACGAAAAAGCAGTAACAATAAAAAAAGGTAAGTATGTACTAATTTTTAAAATGAAGATCAATTCGTCGATTTTTGTTTTGTTTAGCGAAAACGTCTATAACTGTTTCTTCAAATGTGGGTACCGATCTCATATCTTCTAACAGTGCACCCTCAATGCTCATTAATGCTAAAGCGGAGAGTCTTTGTTGGTTTTGAGAATTTCGCAGATAAGTCTTTATTCTTTTTAAACAAGAAAACGATCTCTCTGCGGAACTGCTTGTGGCAGGAATAGTTAAAATTAATTTGCACAATTTAGATGACTCTGGGAAGACAGAAGATAATCCAAAAGACGTAATGTATTGATGTAGCTCAAACACACTGCTCTTTTTCATATCGGGATCTCTATAAATCACTGAAAGTTCACTTTTTAAACGATCTGCGTCAAAGAATTTTCCGTACGTGGTTAATAAAGAAGAAAAAAGTTCGTCAGGGAAGTTCTTTACAAATGAATCAAATAGTGTGGAATCCAGAAGACGTAAAAATTTCAACTTAGAAATTTCGCTAAACCGTTGAGTAATGTTCAAAATAATAACGTCTAAAATTTCATAAAACAAACGTGCGTATGTGCTTTTATTATCTTCTTCGGGAATTTTATCCAAACGCATTCTCTTGTTTGGTGGCCGATAGTCCGACGTAAATCTCTCCATACGCTCCCAAATATCACTAAACTCTTCTCTCATTCGCTGGATATGTGATTTAAAATTAAAATTTTCATCATGACCTCTAAATGGAAGGCCAAGTTTACCTAGCAGACATGTCACCCTGACAAGAGATCCCACAATGTGTCTGTTTTGTTTAACAATTTCATTATGTTTTTCTATACTTAGTTTGTACTGAGTACTTAAAGCAAATTCAATTCTTTGACTTTTTCCAAACAATAACAACTTTTTTTCACAGGAAATATGATTCTCCGAATTAGTATGCCTCTTACCGGAACGATATATATTGTTTAAATCATTATATCCCGATGTATTCCACACACTTTTCTCTGAAGAGAACAATAAACAAGACCAGCAAAAAAGCTTATTTAGTTCCTTACACCCACAAAGCCAATGTTCATTTTTATATACGTTTTCATTAAAATGTCGAACGCACGATTTCAGTTTCGTGTTTATATTTAAAGTGGGTCGCGGTTGTCCATTTTCAATTATTTGTAATTTTTGTGTAAACGAACAAGTATTAAATGACGAACGTAACAGCTTTTCAATGACACAGTCACATTTCATTGGAGCAGGAGCAGCCATCGCGATCGCATACAAAAACAAACTCAACGCGCTTATTACGCTTAAACTGCAAGAACGAGATGCGGTCCTGAAATCGCATCACAGTGCACGTAAACGAGCATTTAGCAGCAGCAGAGTGATCCATGTGAGGTCATTGATTCATGTTGACTTCGAACGTTTGTCTTTATGTGGCATACACCATCGCATCAAACCTAGTCAGTCAGCAACTTCGCTCGCACGGCTCGAAATAAAATAATTTAAATTTGACAGAGGCGTACTAGTAATTAGTAAATAAATAATGTATGCTTCTGGTAGGGTTAAAAAATATTAATTACCTACAAATAAAAAATAAATAAACAAATACCGCCAATTTTTGAAGGGATGCGACGCATCACTCGCATCCATGGACGCCACGCCCCTGATGCCTTACCAGTTATTGAGAGGAATGATACCCACATGAGGCAGTTACCAGTAGAGAGCGATTAATTGCCACGCTACAGTACTTAGCAACTTGAAGGAATTTTGAAGACCTAAAATTCAGTTTGCAATCTCCCCTCAGCTTCTCGGGAAAATTATACCTGAAACTTTCAAATAAGCCACCAGCCTTGGCAGAATATGCTCGGAAATGGCATAAAATAATTTCATTAGTAGTTAGGTGTGCTTGGTTGGTGGAGTAAGGCACTACAATCTTTACCAGTATTTAAATTGTTCCCCAAAAATGCGCATTGTGTTCTGGAATGTTAATATCACCGTAGTCTTCAAATTTTACATTTAAAGATATCCCCAAAAGGTAACTGATCGGATTGTATTTGACTAACAGTTTCACCAACAGTTCGGTGTTGTTCCGCAATTTTGCTTGTAAAATTTAAAAGATCATTTAGCACAATTTGCGCCTGCATTATATTCAAAGTAATTTAAACAAAATATTTTTTTAAATGACTGTTTAATTGGAGTAGGTTGAGTCGCATTTCCATTTTGATTTCTTAAATTTCCAAACATATTTTCAAGAATTACGTATTTGATGATTCTATGTCCGGCAAACAAATCCGTGAAACGACTACACACGTGCGTATTTGTCGGGCTCGCTGTCCGTGCTCGTCGTTCTGATCGACGGATGGCGAGCAAGATATGTACGCCGAACACGCGGATACACACATACGAATTGATACAGATCTGTCCCGCGTACATGTCCGCCGTACAGATCCGCCGTACATATCCGCATGTGAATGGACCCTTTTAGATTAATTAATCTCAGTAACCTAATTGACGTCCGTCAATTTTCAAGCTTTGCTCATACAAGGGGGTATCAGTCTGGAGGAAATTTTTAGTTTATTTGCAAAGTTTGGCGACACGAAGAGCGATGGAAAGGTGATCACTCTAACTAACGCCGACAAATGGTTGAAGCAAGCCCAAGTTGTCGATGGCAAGAAAATGACGACCACCGATACTGGAATAGCCTTTAATAAATTAAAGTACCTAAATGTAAGTAGGTTATGTACTTTTACTTAAATATGTGGTGTTACAGATCGAAAACGATCACATTTAAACAATTTATGGAGTTTATTGAGGATCTAGCGAAATCTAAAAACATGAATGTCGAGGAAATTAAGACCAAACTTCTAGCGTGCAGTATACCTGGTGGCCATGGAGTTACGGTACGTTAACTTCATAGCATTTCTGTTTGTTTGTTGCTAGACACCGTTTCGTTACATTTTATCTTTTTCGTACTTCCGAGACTAAAGTGACAACTTCACTCCATTATGACAAGTACTGAAGTGTCACTTTTTGTCCCGCCGGGATTAAATTTGGGCGAAAATCCCGGAAGGATGAAATTATTAACAAGGCAATTTCAGTAGGTTGTTTCACATTTTGTATGCGGCACTACTTCTTAAACTCATTGTACTGCTGCTCATATAGTTTTTTGGATTTCGGTGGTATCAATTCATTCCTTAGTTTGGCTGCTTTTTATCAATATCAAATACACCTTTGTCACCCACCACCAAAATTATGAC
The DNA here is from genome assembly GCF_008802855.1 of Photinus pyralis. NCBI lineage: Eukaryota > Metazoa > Arthropoda > Insecta > Coleoptera > Lampyridae > Photinus > Photinus pyralis. Next base: position 30,754,143 of record NW_022170663.1, read on the forward strand.
ACTAGCAATGACAGTTTCCAAATTATTTTTGTTACCATAGCATAGGGTTTGTCGTACCAACGCAACGTTCTTATGGTAACTGGTTAATCAGCGATTTTTTGAAAGAACGCGTTCTCTAACTCCATACATATTAAGTGTTTCAGTTTCGGAAGTACGAAAAATATCGTATATACCTTGCGACTGAAGTAGTGGTCTTAATCCCTCAGGTAAATTATATTTATAAACTTTACCTTCGGGATTAAAAGTACTACTTCAGTCCCGCGGTATATAATATACTATTTCTAGCAAACTGTGCATGTGGGCGGAGTGGATCGTCTTACGGATACGTCACAATATACGGGAAGCCATAAAGAGCGCTTTGATGAAAGTGGTAAAGGCAAAGGAAAAGAGGGAAGAGAGGACATTCATGATGACAGAGGATACGTGACAGGCTACAAAAATAAAGATACCTACGACAAAACCCACAAATGAACATATCTTGGCCATCCAAATAAATTACTAGCCCCCTAGTCTTTCTTTCCCGAACGAAATCATCAGAACTCGTGCTCTGGAGATGGTAAAGAATGTGACCAGAGTGTGAATGTGTCACTGAAGGCAAATGGCCAAATAAAACTCTCAATCTAATACGAAAGGTTGCGCTTACTATGGAAAGGAAATATTTTTCAATTTCAAAAATCGTGAATATGTCCGTTTTGCGGGGTATTGTAAGCATAATTCCAGAATTCCACCGAACAGTTAATGAGCTTAACCTTTCTTGACGAGTTATACCAACAAGTTAAAAAAGTAATCGTAGACAATTTAGAAAAAGCGAACTTGCATTCATTTCCCATTTGTAAGATGCAACTTCTTTTAAAATTTTGTAAAAATCCGGCCACAAATAAGATTATTACCCTAAAATTTCAGGAGGATTGGTTCACACTCACAGATAACGAATGTGGGTCTGGGCATGCGCAATACTTATTTTATACGTGCTTTTAGTCGGATCGGATTACGCATGCGCAAAACAAATTATTTGTACATACAAAATTTCATTTAAATATCTTAAAAAATAAAAAATCAAATTGCGCTTGCGCACAATACATCATTGAATTATTTCTACAAATTAAAAAATTGGATTGCGCAAATACAAAAGTTATCGTGCACACCGACAGCAGGCGGACGGACAGACAGACGGGCAGACAGCCAGACCGCAACACAATCTCGAGGATCGTTAATAAACAGCAAAAGTGTAAAATTATGGTACTACTGCATAATATATGAAGATTTTTTACCATAACTTTTTTCGTAAGCAGCACATAAAAAATTCCTTTGTGCAAACCAAAGAATACTTATTACTCTTGACAACATAACGGACTAAATTGCGATACAAGTATAAATTGTGCACAACTCCTTTGCAGATACCTAAAGCGCATTTTTTAGCGTAACACAACGAAGTTGAGGTAAAGCTTATGTGCTCGTGTTTCCCTCTGTCCGTCCGTCCATTCCATCGAGATCTCGGCCCCTGGGCCACCTAGAGACTTCGGGTTTTCGCTAATTGTCTATATTTGCCCATTTCGATCAGTTTCATTTAACTCCATATTTTGCGCAGATTGCGCAATGCCAACTTTCATATCTATGGAGATATTTCTTTGAAATTTTAACCACAGCCGCTTCTAGTAAAGGCAAACATTTCGCACATGGTAAAACTTATGTGGGCATGCGCAGTGACTGCACAGACTGCTCATAGCCAACTTTCTTATGCATGGTAATATTTCTTTGAAACTTTATTTTACTTATTTAACTCCTCTCTTTCTCTGGACGTGGACGTGCTTCAATACGCAGATTCGACATTTTGTGTGCTTTCGATGACAATGCATCGTTTCAATACTTAGTGTAACGCGGCAATACCCACGAGTGGGTTTTGAAACATTTTTTTTACCGAAATAGCTTGGTAAATGGTTGTGTGCTCTCGAAGTAGGTACATAAATGATCAATGGACAGGAGGATCTTTGCACATAAACGTTTAAAGGCCGCTTTGCATACATTCAAAATCCTCCGACACTCCATATTTGCACTGAAAGCGTTTGACGGCATCCCCAATACATATGTCTCGTTCTGACGTTCCACTTGCTTTTTACGAGTAGGTACGCTCTTCCGATTCATTTTGCCTTTGACAGTACTTTCCTCCGACAAACGTTTTCCGAGATACAAACGTAGATATATAGAGGAATAAGGAGTCGAGGAGGAGGACTATATGGTTGGTAGAAATTAATTCCTTTCATTGAGCCGTTCCATTAGAGTATCATGAAGGATAAACCAGTTCACCCACCTCTTTTGATAAGAGATCGGAAAGAAGCACAGTTGGTTGTCGTATGTAAAACTTATGCACGTGTTACTTTCAAAAACAGCATCTCAGCAAATAATTCAAGAGCCCCCTCCCCCGGAAACGAAACTTGATGGCCGTCTGGCTCACCTCCAAGCCCCAAGGCATAAGCTTCTAGGAACATTCCCCTAAAAGTAGTTCAAAACGGCAAAAGTGGGACCCACTTCCGGACAGGACGGACAAAACGCAAACAATAGCAAATGTTTTTAATTCGTCAAAAAATGCGCTAAAAAGTACCTACAACAATAGCTCTTAACTTAAGATTAAGAACTAGTAGCGGCCGAACGGTCGTAGGGTCGGACAGACGGAAATGCGCTGAAAAAACAAGGAAGATTGGCAAGATTACCTAAAAAATCATTTAAGGGGGGGGGGGGGGGGGGGGGAGCAAATGTTTTAGAATCCGGATGTTACCCAATATTCTTATAACAAAAAAATGGTTCATCCTCGAAACTTTATACCAAACCAAGCACTTAACGTTGTAGCTGGTTATTGCCGCAGAATTATAATTAATAATCTTCCATACTCTGCTGAAGGACGCCTAATTTTATGCAACTGAATTAACTACTTAAAACAACTGCAGATTTTGCTGTCATATTAATGAATTGGAGTATTATTGCGTTGGCTTCTGTATTTTTATTTTCGTTCGTGTGCGATGTATTGAACTAAAGAAAAACTTGATATTGTCAATATATTGGTATAGTGCCGGTAATACTATACTCTCGACTATACTAGACACCTATTTTCTGTGTTGATCACTTTAAAATTAGGGGTTATTGAAATGCGAACCACGTAAGACACGGTAAACAACTCTCAATTTTAACGAAGGATATGAAACTGAATGTTTTAATTTTTGCGGAAAAGAATCCCATAAGATACTTGAGGGAAATCCTCTCCATCATAACCTAAAAGCATACTATTTACTGTCGTTTTTATTATAATCTAGAATGCCAATGCAAAATGCGTGCGCATGTTATTTCGTTCAAAAGGATTTTTGTCATTTAAAACTAGACAGGAAATCCCCATGTCTACTTCTAAATGAATAGCACTGTATACATTGTGTGGATAGTAACGGGCGATCAAAAATGAGTTGCTGTCGAGTCGCCCCTGGAAGTTCAAGTTAAATACGAATTCCCATGTAAACAAAAGTTCCAAAGGTGACTCGACAGCAACTCATTTTTGATCGCATTGTATAATGAGTAATGATCTTCGAAAATTTGCTTTGAAATAAAGTATTATAAATAGAAATTGGTTATTAGCCCATGTTTTGAGCTAAAATTTCGAGTTATTGTGATCTTTTAAATTTTCGACCTTTATGAGATAAGTATTTAAAAAATATTACTTTTGGGCCTTCCAGGGCTTCCTATATAAATAAACATGCCGGGGAAATAACCTAGTTTTTATTTATACATAACATAAGTCAACAATAAAAAGGCGCACAATTCTGGACTGCTGTAAAGTGTAAACTGTAATCATACATTTGTCTCGCTCGCTTCTGTTTGTTCATCCGTCTCATAGGTACTCTCATATACTCATAAAACAAAATCAAAGCATTCATTATCAATTTATCACTTATCAGTAGCAGGTAGCAGTACATTTCATATGATAATTTTACACGAGCATGCAACAAACCTGAACCTCTGAATGCGTAATTTCATAATTTGATTTAAATTTTCTGCCCCGGTACCATCCCACTCCCCATTTTGACACGAAAAATACGATTATAAAGTATTTACGTTAGTAGGCAGAGGTCTGAGATAATATCAGCGAAAACTGAAGGCTGCGCGAAACCGAGAAAATTTCAGTCCAATTTCCACCTCCGCGTTGCTGTAGTCGCTTTTCGTGCTCCGTAGAAATTCACGTGAAAATCGTGTCTGCAGTTTTAATTTACGGCGTTTACGCAAATAAAGGATACAAAGTAACAGGTTGGCGATTCTATTATCGTTATTTATTAATTTTCCGGAATTTCTCGTATTATAAGAACCACTCTGGCATAATTGACTTACACAATCAAGAAGTGATAACTTCATCCTAATTAAGAAACAACAAGCGTACAATATAACAAAAGCCACTGTGTCGATAAAATTGTATACGATAACAATTTCGTTCGGACCGATTTCGAGTTATAATTAAAATTATGCCGAGGGTCGAATAATTTTGCACGTCTAAATATAGCAATGATAAACAAAGGGACTTTTGCTGTAAGGGCCGTGAAAATCGATTCTGTGTTTTGCGCATGCATTGCATTGTATCCCTTAAGTTGTGGGGGTGATTCACTTGAGCTCAATATAGAAATAGGGAATTTACCCGCCTGCTAATCGTTTCGGAAAAAGGCTAAACATTTTGAATGCCACGATTGTAATTTTAATGGTACTTGACCGTCTGATACCTGTACTTTGAATACGAATGTGAGAACTTGGCCAAAAATAGCGATGATTACTTGCGTATTCGTTAACATGGTAAATATGTATGACATAAGTGAAAAGTAGACGGAAAGTTTATTATCTTCCTATAGAGGTAGATTAAATATTTTTTATTTATTGTGATATCATGCATTAACATATTCGGATAATTAGCCAATCACGAGGGATTAAATAGAAATGATGGAACCAAGTTGAGATGTAACTTTATCACTCGCATCCGTAACATTAGTGCACATTCAACTTCCATATTCGTTTTATAATTAGGATTTCTAATTAGTTTCGAGATCTCGAGTGTTGGTTGCTTGGCAAAAGGAAATTCTAGTCTAGGTGTGGCGTCCTGTCTGCGTGTACCTCTCCACTTTCATTCTGCACTCAATTTTATCTGAATGATTGTTTTTTCGTGCGTTTCCAAAAATTAAAAAAAAAGATACGCACTATGTGCCCGGCTGTATTTAGCACTAATGATCAAAAAGTTAGCGCAAGATGTCGCTAATGCCATTTTCTTCCAACAAATTTTCCGTTTTTGTTGCTTATTTCGCATGTAGCTGTTTCCTTCACAATCTTTACTCCAATTTCAGTTTGATTGCTGCGTGTCAACTGTCAAGTACCTACCCGAACTTGATGTTTTATTGGTGGCAATCAAGACGCACAAAATTTTAACCTATAGGTAGGTACGAGGGTAGGTACAAAAATTTTGTTGGGTAAAAGGATAGTGTAAAGTAAAACAGCATTTATGTAGGTACTTACATATTTTGAAAACCGAATAGATTCAAGCGTTTGTCAGAGACAGAGAGACGTGACCCCAATTGGATTTGACCCATTTTCAATAGGCTTGTTACATGTGGCATATAGGTCAACTGTGCAAAGTTTGAACCGAATCGGTGCAAGCGTTTGGCAGTTATCGTGTACATGGACGGACCGAGGGACGGACAGACGGACACCATCGACTTCCCTATAAAGCATACATCGCTTTGCTCTGCCGCTTAATAATACTTAAATGTGGGAGTCTTCGAAAAAACGCTCGGACCCATCGATTTTTGTAATAAGATTTTTTTTAATGATAAATTCATGTATACAGGGTAGCCAAAAAATAAATTGAGATCATCAACTTTTTTTCAAATGAAAACATGTATTTTAAATTTCATACCTACGTAAGTAAATAAAATATAGGTAACATGCTAGGTACTTAAGTGTGCATCGAGGTGTGCATGTATAATGTACAGGGTGGTTCAAATTCTTGGGTCGCCATTGGGATCTCTGTAACGGTGTATGTTAAATGTGGGCAAATTTGCTCCTTTTTGTGGCTAAAAAAAGCATTTGAAATTTTTGAAAAATTTTGAAAATAACAGATGTCATCGAAAAACTGAAAATGTTAAATTTCGTTTTCATTTTCCCTGTCTTAAACGGGCGGAACTCGGATGTGGACGATTCCGGTTAGCACCTTCTATCGACACTTTTCGGAGAATCTGAATCTCTTATCAGAAATTCCATTTTCCAACACACGTTAAATGTAGAACGAGATGTAGAAGCTATACGGACTACTACTTACTTTCTTATTTCTTGTGGACGCCATGTTGGATTTTTATGCAATGTGATAGGGAACAAGAAAGGAAATTCATTTGAATGCATCACCATCATAGCCATGTTGATTCAGCAAGATCTAGTTATCCATGGATGTTTTGTTGAGAAAAAAGCATTTGATTTTGAATTTTTTCTTGTAATTTTATTCGAAATTTATGTAAACCAATCAACCGTAAAAGTATCGAGTGTGACAGGTCATTATTTTTCATTTTTGATTCCGCAAAAATCCAATAACCTAAGAAGGTAGTAGCTTCTACCTACATTTTGCGGATGGAAATTCTGATAACAAATTCAGATTCTCCGAAATGAAAATTGACATTTTCAATTTTTCGGTGATATCTCAGTTGTTTTCAAAGATTTCAACTTTGCCCCCCATTTAACCTGCACTGTATCACTGACCGTTGATGAGCCACGAATTTGAACCACCCTGTACAGGGTTTTCGACTCTTTTATAAGTTATGTCCGTAATTGTAAGCGGTATCAAAAAGTAATAAAGGTGCCATTTCAAAATTTGCAAAGATTCGCGCTCTTAAGAGATACGGGGGAAAATAAAAAAATCGTTAATGATGAATTTTCTTAGATAAACAGAATCTTTATTACAAACATTTCTTTGCAATGATTATTCAATAATCTGAATTTCAAAATAAGTATACGGAGTCAGATCAAAAAGTTATCTGACCTAACCACATTTTTTTTTGGAACACCCTGTATATTTTAATTTAAAAGATAGGTTTTCTTTTCAAAAATATACACGAGGGATGATCAAGTGATTCAAAATAGGTTAAAGATTGAAAAAAGATTTAAATGATTCAAAAACATTTCAAAATGATTTTAAATTAAAAAAGATCTTTTTTGGGTGATTTGGAATCATATTGAATTTTTTAGTGTATTTTTAAAGAGTATTTAATATATTTTTAGATTAAAATATACAGGGTGTTTAATTTAAAAGTGAGGTTAGGTCCAATAACTTTTTTACCTGATCCCGTATACTTATTTTGAAAACAGTAGGACATGATTATAAAAAAATCTTTCGTAATAAACATTTTTCTGCACCACTAAGAATTATGAAATTAACATTTTTTGGATTTTCGGCCTTATTTCTTAAGCGAGTGAATATTTTTCAAATTTTATTTTACCATTTTTTTTTACTCCAAAAGAGCACTTTTTTTAAATATAAAAAGTCATGAATGTTTTCAAAACAATAGATTTTTAAAAATATTTTTCAAAGAGATTCTCAAAAGATTTCTAAAGTTCTACTTATTAATGCTCCAAGATTTACCTACAGAAAAATAAAAAAAACTGTTAGGAAGAATTTCTAGCCTGATGATTTAAAAATAGGCTCGTTTGATTTATAGGGTGACCCTACCAAAATTACTAGGTAGCTGAACTATTTCGGGAAAAAATATTATCAAAATATATTGATCTTTGAACCCTTTTTTCATTTTTTTTTTTAAATTTTTTTTAAATTTTACGCCACTTGAAAAATACAAACAAACTACAGAATTGACTACAACCAGACTAACAGTAACACGCATTTACATATAACACACAGAAAGACATAATTAGGTTTTGCAGAGGTATTCGCTGATACTATAGAACGGATTATCAAGAAAGAACGTTTTAACCTTAGACATAAAGGAGGCCTGATTGCATTTCAGGAGATCAATAGGGAGGCTGTTGAAAAGTTTAATGCACATGTATTTTGGAGAGTTCTCGAACAGGGTGGTTTTATGTCGAGGGACGGTGAGCTTCGAACCGAAACGTGTCTTCCTGTCACAGCTGCGGATCTCTTCGTTCGTTGTAAACTGATATGAGTTGTCGAAAACGAATTGCACACAGTTATAGATATATAGGGAGTACACAGTCATTATTTGCAAGCGTTTAAAAAAGAGGTTTGCAGTGGTCACGCATGCCAGAGTTACACATATGACGTACGATCCGTTTTTGCAGTAACAGCAGTCTGACAGTTGCATTGGAGTTGCCCCATATAATGATGGCGTAGTGTAGTTGACTTTGGACCTGGGCATAGTAGTACTTCAGTAGAGCAGACTGCCCTACCACGGGCCTCATACATATAATTGCGTAGCATGCACTTTTTAGTTTCGAGCAGATTTGATCGATGTGAGAGCTCCAATTTAGATTGTCACTTACAGTTACTCCAAGGAAGCGTTCGCCACTGGTAATGCGCAACAGTTTCCCATTCATGATAATGTTAGGACGTCCCGCTTGGTTATTTCGGCTATTGCAGAAGCTTACTACGCCAGTTTTGGTTTCGTTTAATTTTAGCTGGTTAGAATCGCACCACTCTCTTATGCATGTTATAGCATCACAGGCCTTTTGTGCTAGGGTGTCCAAATTAGGATCCGATATCACTAAGGAGGTGTCGTCTGCATATTTGCAAAGAGAAATGCTCGGGTCGTTGAACTTCCTATCCAGGTCGTTGACAAAGATCGCGAAGAGTAGTGGAGCTAAGGTGGATCCCTGGGGCGTTCCAATTTTGTAGTCCAGTTCAGAGGATTTGAATTTATGATTCGTTACGTTGCCAAATTTACCGGATAGTTCAACAAACTGAGACCTCCCCGTTAGAAAGGAGCTCAGTAATTTGAGCGGAATGCCTGTGATACCATATGACTCCAATTTCTTCAATAATATATTGTGGTTGACGATGTCGAAGGCTTTAGAAAGGTCAAAGTAGATTCCTATGACGTGTTGTTTATTGTCCAGTGCTTCATAGATGCGGGTAATGGAATCGAATAAGGCTGTGACTGTTGATTTTCCTTTTATAAAACCGTGTTGCGTTCTGAACAGTAGCTTGTATTTAGTTAGATAGTTGATTAACCGGTTAGCTATGCATTTCTCAAATAATTTTGAGAAAACAGATACTAAGGAGATGGGTCTGTAGTTCGTGATGTCATGCACATTTCCTTTTTTGAAAACAGGCACGACTCGCGCTATCTTAAGGGTATCTGGAAAATACCCAGAGCTGAACGCGTCATTGATCATGTGGGAAAGAGGTTTAACGATATAGCCGGCGATGTTGTACAGGATGTGGCACGGAATGCCATCTGCACCTGCTGATTTTTTCTTCGACAACTGTGTTATTGTATTGAAGACTTCAGCTTCTGTGACGGGATTGAGAAAGAATGACTCGCTGGACAACCTGGGCAGATCCACATACTTCGCATTAGTTATTCTTGAAAATTCATCCGCGATAAGAGCTGCGCTTTCAATAAAATGGTCGTTGAAGATTTTACTGGTGGTGAGGAGGTCACGCACGTACCGTCCGTCATGAATTATGGTAATATCCGACTTTTCTTTTCGTCGTCCTTGTCCGCCTGATAAACCATTGATTAGATTCCATACTGCTTTATTAATATTGTTGGACTTCCTGATAAGGTTGTCGTTATACTCTCGTTTGGTAAGATTGATTAGTCTTACGTACGATGTTTTTAAGCCCTTATAGGTACGCAGCACATTTTGGTCACCGGTTAGCTTCCAGTTACGATGCATATCTTTCAGTCGTTTACTTGTAGCTATGATTTCCGACGTTATCCATTTTTTGTTGTTTTTCGCAGTTACTTTAAGTTTGGTCATAGGAAAAGCCGCATTGAAGTAATTAGTGAACCCTTCTGTGAAATTGTTGAATTTTGCATTCACACAATTAGCATCGAAGACATTCCTCCAAGATTCGTTAGCTACACAGTTGTGGAACCTCGAGATATTTTTGGAAGTAAACAGACGAGTGTTAGTATAATTAGTTTTATCCTGGGCAGTGGTGTAAGGTAACAAGAGTTCAATAGCCAAGTGATCGGAAAATCCACTTTCGATAACCTTGGCTGATCGATACTGAGTGTTGCAGTAGATATTATCGATCGACGTAGCGCTTACATTTGTTATCCTTGTCGCGACGTTAATTGAGGGAAGAAGATTAAACGATGCTAGGATATCCAAAAAGGTAGTCGAATTGGTGTGGCCGTCGGATAGATTTATGTTTTGGTCGGTGCAGATAATTATTCGAGAACATTTTTTTATAGCGGCGCCTAGCCACTCGTCCAGCAGCATAAAAAAGGTGTTTATGTCTGCGGAGGGCGATCTGTATAAGGAGACTATGGTGTAAGAGATACTGCATAGAATCAGTGTCGAAGAACAATATTCAAAAATACTATCAATAGGTTTTGTATTGAATGTGGATGCACTAAGATCTAAATGCGATCTCGCATAGATTGCGGTGCCACCTCCTTTGTTGATGTTGTCTGCGATTGTACGACAGTGATAAGAGATCAGTGAGAAACCGTTTATGCTGAAGGACCGAATCTCTTCAGACGTCAACCAATGTTCGCAGATACACAGAATGTCGCAGTCAATTAAGTTAACAAAAGTGTTCAACAATGCTAATTTATTGCGCGCACTTTGTGTATTTAGGTGCACAATTTTTAAGTGTTTGCTGATGATGGCTGCACAGGTTGAAAAACCGTCTTTTCGGAACTTTTGTTGAAGTAATATCTTCTCACAAGTACGTCTTCTGGCCACACTTCAGGTTTTATGATGTCATCATAGATCCTGAATGGGTAGGTAACTCTAAAGGCAGCAGAAAATTCAGATTTCCTAATGGAGTCGACCGTCACGCTTGGGGATCCCGGTAGCGTCTCCTTAAGATACTCAGCTAGCGAGGACTCGGAGGTGTCGGGATGTAGCCTGCTTACATGTAAGTAGCCCTTTCTAGTCACTGCCTGTATTGCACTGTTCGTTATAGTTTTTGAGCCACGGATGGTATTTTTCTGTGACTTATTTTTTACCGACCTTATTTGTGAAGTCGCGGTCAATTGATTCTTGGGGGCATTAGCGTTCTCCGCTTCGTCTGTATTGTTACGTTGCATAGTTAATTCCCGAGCTTTATCAGCATAAGTTGCATTAGTAGCACCTAGTGCCGTGCATGACGTAGTTGGACCAGCATGATGAGCCCGTTCAGATTGATTAGGTCTGATTGGTTTCTGCTTATCCTGCATTGAGGTGGGTAGTTTTGGATTACGAGTATTAGTAAACTCCGAAACTGAGGCTTGTGCTCCATTTGTCGGCGAATTGTTTTTCATTGGAACAACAGTAGCATCATGTGTATGCTTTTTAACCGAAGCCATATCTTCCAATAGTTTTATTTTGTCATACAAGAGTGTTATTAATTTGTTCTTATCCCGAATGATAGCTTTAAGATAGTCCGTTTCATTGGGATTGCTGTCACTGTCGAAAATGTCCTTGTCTAATTCCGTACTTGGATCGCACGCGTTATCACAACATATGATGGTGTCACTATCAATTGGATTCACAAACTTTAACTTTGTTTTCGCGCAACTGTCATGATAATAACTGAGGCACTTTACGCATTTTACGCGTTTTCTTAACACATGAACCTTCAATGGCGAAACAAACAATCCTCAATTGTCAAACAGGTCTATGTGGATACAGTTCCAATATTTGATTAAATAAGTTTTGAGATTTTATAAATTGAGATTAGAAAGTGTAAGTACTAATTAAGTTACTAAGTAAATAAAATAAAACTTGTTTTAATTAGGCTGCAAACTACAAACTATTTATAGGTAATCTCCTCATTAGCAGTTAGGTACATACATACGTCGAGAGGTACGTAACTTTGTATCTACATTCGATCATCTATGACTAAATTATTTTTAGTAGTAGTAGGATATTCCTACACTTGGATGGTGCACGTATAATATTTTAAAACTTTTTCGTTTTTTGAAGATTTTGTCATGGCCGTAATAGTCTTTTTTGAAAGTGTAACGCGTTTAGTGACCCAGAATTTTCATAATATGTAATCGTGTTTGACATTAAGTACACGAGAATCTGCGAAATACCTTTATTTCATACTGTCCGGTAGATGTTCGATTACACTACCATTTTGAGTCCGGTAGGTGAGTTATTACAGCATCAGAGCCGGTAAGTGTCGCTAAGCAACACTTACCGGACGGTTATTTGTATACATCAAATTTGACATCTTCACACAATTAATTAAAAACCCCAACATAAATTTGGCTGTAATTCTTTATTTCAAACATTAACATTGATTGTAATGAAACAATTTGTATTGCCCTCAACACTAACGCCTGGGTTATTACTGGATGTCGAGTTAATAATGTTTGATTCCTTCTGCTGTAGAACTTCAATGAAAATTTCGCCGCCTTGTATCAGTTGTATCATACGGACAATCTTAACTTTTCCTTCTACCGAGCCTTCGATGTATTTTTCTGCCGTCGATGAGCTTTTCCATGCTCCATGACGCTTTAACACCGAAACCCAGGCAAAAAAATCTAAATTCAAAAACTTACTACATCCAAACACTAAACAATATGCCAACATGACGTTTTCCTCTACTTGTTTCGCCCCATGTTCGTTCCTAAATTGGCAAAACACTTAGTACTCTTTTTCATACCTTGCGGCCGACTTCTTAGGAATCAACTTTTCGGTTGCTTCATGAGATTTCGACAGGATTGTATCGGGAACAGTGGAACATTCCACAACGTTTATAGATAGCGTCCATTTTTCAGTGAAAAAATTCAATGTCAACCAACTATACAAACTATAGCAACGGCCGTTGCCACAGAAACAAGGTAATGCGATTTTTACAATATAATGAAATTTTGTAATCTTTGAAATGAAATAACGATACAAAACAGACTTACAGTATGAAATAAAATACGTTACGATATACGTCCGGTAGTACTTGTAACAGTACTCGTTTAAGACATTCTTGACTCGGCTCCTGACGTCGCCTCGTCCATAATGTCTAACTCGTAATGTTACAAGTAACCTACCGGACTTATAACGTAAATAACTATTTCGTGATCTTTGACTTCTCTATAATTTTTTTAGTCTGCGCGATTTTATTCCGAATAAACTTTAATATATAATAATAATTTTGCAAAATCCACAAACTCCACCACATTGTTTGGCATATGTCGCGGCCCAGCGCGATGGCAACAAAGTAGTGGTGAAACGTCCCTGATAGTGCCTACCAGGGACGCATCCTCACGACAGTTGACTAAATCCTGGGAGAGGCGGCGACGCCAGGCATATGTCAAAGTTTCAAGTTAGGTATATTTGTGTGAACAATTTCCACTTTTACCGGGAATAGTATACAAGGTTACTAACTTTTGGGCCCCTACATGTTAATTAATACCAACTATCACTGTAGTGATAAAGATATGGCAAATTACAAAAGCAATTACCTTGCCATTCAATGTCTGACTACCGAAATCAAATAGCAGGCACTTTAGAACTTATCAAGGCACTTAAACGTAATAAATTCCTCGTATGGGTAGGTAAAATCTCGCCCAGAATTAATAGTCCAGTCATTCTAGGAAATACAGAAAAAAATATTCGTGTAAGTAGTTCCATTTTTTTCGGGAATGTGTGGTTGAAGGTTCCCTGACGATTGTGCAATACAAGTCCGGAGCGATTTCGTCCCGAAAGGAAGGGGAGGGAGTTAAAGCCTTAAAGGAATAGTTTTGCGGTTATTCGGCTATATCTCGAAAGTGGTCGGTCGTAGGGGAAAAAAATCAAAAGCTCATAAAATTTTCTACTACTTTATTTCTATACATTTTTTTCCAAAAACCGATACGGGTTCTTGAAAGTGAGCAATTTTTGAAAAAACTCGAAAAACTAGGGAATTAAATTTTTTTCAAGAATCATTGGACATGTGTAGTGTTTATGCTTCGACATACTTAACCTACAACAAGAATGCAGCGAAATTTTGTGAGGTCTAATCCATGTCTAATCGAGGGTCTAATTCAGATGTACGTACAGTTCCTCTCCATGATGAACTTCCACGTCCTCTTCATCTGCTGCTAGGATTCGTGGAGAGTTAAAACAGCTCCCTTGGCAGTTGGCACAGGCAATGGTACAAAATATGCCATACTCCTTGCTCTCACAACTAGCCCAGTAGTTTCTCATTGGTCTGGATGGAGTGATTTCTCCAGCCATTGCTGAACTTGGAAATCACCCAACCATTAGGCAAAGTTCCTACTCGAGCTACTGTATTCCAATCAGACCTGGTAGAAGTAATGCTTAGTGCAAGAAACGTTCTTATGTACTCGTATAAAATACAGAACAAAACTATCAGAATCTCCAGGGACAGTAGGGTTGGTCACTGTAAAATTACCTTTAAATAGGTTGCAAGCAGCAACACCCTTGATAGCTCGCATAGTCAAAGAACATGCTGGAACGGGAGGTAATGATGAGTTAGCCCGACTGGCCTCAGAACAGGTGTTTTATGGTCCAGAGCCACGGTCCACACTCCTATCGTAATTCAGAATCCGAAATCCAGCGTATAAATCCTTTAATACCTAAACCAAACCTTCCCTTTTCGAAAACAATTTGTAAAACTCATTCGTAAAAACCTTATTTACATGCTTAAAATTCTACTCTTTCGCCACCTATCGGTATAAACCGCAGCAGTGCTGTAACTCCCGGAAGCCACATTTACCGATAACTTGCAATTGTCGTGTAACAGTATGGTCTTATCGGCAAAATTCTGAGGCGGGGTCTCTGGAATTGCAGCTTTAAGGTTTTTAATAATCCCTTAATTATCGTAGTATCCTTTTCATGTACTCACTAACATAATCCCAGAAAACCGTTGTCAGCAATTTTCCAGCTTTTTCGTTTTTTTTTGTGGAGGATCACCGAGGTTTCATCGCCATTAATAATCGATGTCTTGTTCTAGATTCTTCCTACCTAACCTAGCGAATCATCTCGCGGTCACTTTGTTCATTCCCAAATCTACGTGTAAAATTTCCTAAACTATTGCCTCTGATATATGTGCACTTCCTGTGCAGTAACTTGAATTCTTCGATCTGTCAACGCCGTCTATTTAATTTTCTTTATTGTTAGCGTATTTTCCTCAAAGTGAAAAATCGCTATGGGCTGCACTTTCATGTCCGTCCGTCTGTCCGTCACACGTACTCCTTCTAAACCACTGAACCGATTTTAGCGATATAGGACTCATTTGAAAGGGCTTGGTCCAAGGATTCCGTGCATACCCATATTTTTTGGTTTTGCGCATGCGCAGTGTCAAAAATTTGGTTTAACGCATGTGCGATGCTAACTTTTTAGCGCATTTTTGCAAATTTATTTGTAAAAAGTAGCTTTTAATCTCACTTTGGCTGGCTGGCTGGCCGGCTGTCTGGCTGGCTGCAAATGGGGGCGCGTAGAAGAACTCTTGTAGAAAGGCAACGGGTGTACGACTGTACGTGTATCTACAAGGCCGTGAAATTTGTCAACCTTAGGGACATGGCTACATGATGTGGGGTTGGCGACATCTGTGCGTCATCCTCGAGCGTAGTACACTAACGTGAAGGTTTTTCAGTTTTTTCCTATCTTCTACTACAGTTTTGGTCCGATTCTTTTCAAATTGTTGTCGTCGGAGAGATGTTGTAAACGCGCACAACTCCTGCGTGGCGGAATTTTGTTTTTTGTTCTAGGGGCGAAATTAACGACCTTTTGCGAGGCGCGCGCGCGTCTTCGAGAAGTAGTCAACTTCGGGCGCCTTTTACCTTCCGTTGCGAACTCAGGCGGTTTAACGTTTCGTAAATCTCGAATCGCTGTCTCTCTTTCTCGTGTCGCCAATAGAAGCGAATTGCGGGTGAACTGGACGTCGGAAGTGGCTACCGTCAAAGGGAATGTGGTAGCCCCCGACCCGATTTTAACTTTAAAAGCGAATTGCGGGTGCACGCGGAAAGTAGGAAACGGTTAGTGAATGTAGTAGCCTTCGACAAGATCTGTTATTGATGGTTGAGTGGAAAGTGGCTAATAGAATACTGATCTGCCATACAAAAATGCGCTGAAGTCCCTTCGATCTCACACGAGGACTTTGATAATTTTTTTATTTATGAATATAAATGAAACTTTATATGTAAACATTACGAATATAAGTAAAATTAACGCCAGGGGGTCGATTTTTGAAACCAGTCGCATCTATTCGTATACGCTTAGATGTGAAAACTTAAAAACGTATACGTTTTCCAAATGCAATTTTTGACTACCAGTTTCTAAATTTGGTTTTGTGCATGCGCAATGCCAACTTATTTACTGAAGCATTTAAATGAAATTTAACGCATCATAGGCACTTGGAATACAAGCAAATCTAACACCGGTATTAACTATTAATGAAACTAAAACTAATACCGGTTTCAAAATTTCGAATGTGGTCAATGCGCAATGCTATTTACGAAAGCATCTTCATGAAGAGGATGGGACAGCAATGACAGCATTAACAATTAGGAGGAAAATACGCTCTCGTTAAGGACTTTTTATCTTGTTTTGTTTCCTATGTTTTCGTCTCAAAAGGCCTACCAGATTTTGGATCATCTTATATGGATGGACCCCCAGTACTTGATAATATGATGGAGCATGCTCGCATATACAGCAATCGTTCGTACGTGCATTAGTCGGCAATTTTATAATCGAGATAATGTTTCTGTGTTCAATCTTTGCTTCCATTTTTCAACATTCAAACCGCTATAGATTTTGTATGCTACTTACTCCGGATACATAAATGCTGAATCTGTGTGACAGTTAAAAATTATTGCGTTTTGTAATTGTTTCATGGCCAAGTAGTTTGTATAAAAATGTCGCCTCGTAACTTGAGTATAATAAAAACAAAGGGCACACAAAACGGAATAATGCCACGTTGTACTAGAGCGTAAATTCGTTAAGATTATATTTCTACATGTTCGCATAGTGTGGGATTCCGCATTCCAGCGTTTACTTTTGTAGATTAAGATAAAAAATTGTAAATAATTCTGTTGTAAAGCTCCAAATGAAGTGAACTGATTAAAGAGCCGCTCACCGTTTTGCAAGCCTAATGAGAAACAATTGTAGAGTTTCTAATTACCCCAGAATTAAGCTTTAGAAATATCTTCTTGTTAATTAATTAAATAAAATTAGTTTTGAAAAAAAGAATTACTGTTCTAGTTGTACTTGAAAACGCCTTACGCGATATTCAAATTTTACGAGGGGATTGGGGTAAAAATGACTGCCCACTTTTTTGACGGAAATGTTTTGAAGCACCAGTAATCCGAATCAAACAAAATATGTATGACGTCAGTCTGTCTGTCTGTACACTCACCATGAGTTATCCTCTGGCAAATTTTATACTGAGACCGCAGTTTCAGCGTTCCAAATTGGTAAAAAACATGTTTGCGGATAAAATAAAACAAAAATTTTGATGGACAAACAAAATAAATTGATTATTATCGCTCCTCTCCCTTTCCATCTCTAAGCTAAAACAATATATCTACATGTTTTGTTTATCCATTTACAGGTATGGAAAAAGATTATTGCAAGCTAGAAAGAAACCCAATATGCATTGTGTGAGTGTGAAGTGAGATAGAATACACAACAAATTAACAAACTGTAGTGTACTTAACCCCCAGGTTCTACGCTAACTTCACACTACAAGAATAGGGAAATAAAATAAGGCAGGGCCCCCTTACGTTAGTTGTAAACAACGCTATGACCTGAAGCACAGTAGGGAAGGAACGTAAAATAAAACACTCAAATTGTGAAAAGTTTGTTTAATAATGATCGTTATTATTAATTATTATGATTGTAAAAGCTAGGAAATTTAAGTCAACATAAATTACATTGCAAAAATAAACTTTGAAAATGGTAGTTCACCGAATAAAAATATAAATAGGCTGGAAAAAAAGAACTTATCAATAAAAAACCAGCCGTCAAATTAATATTAAATGGTGTAGTAAAATTAATTGTTTGTCATGTGAATGCGTAACATAAAATTAGCATGCAAAAAGTAGCATGTAGACTTCAAGAGGTAACATATAGATTAAAAACAAGTTTTGGGAATTATGGGTCAAATAAGCAGGTATCAAGATTCTAAGAAAGGGTGAAATACACAGGTGCGATAAAGTTCTTTTGTTAAAAGCAAGATGGAAAATTACATAGCCTTGTCGTCAAATTTAACTAAAACATAAACAAGATATGTGGAAATTACGAATCGTAACTCATTTATCGCACATAGATTCTAAACTGAAGAGGTTTGATTAGCGTAATCCTGCTCCTGCAAGATAGGTAACCCGCCCATGGTTTCGGGGTTTCGAGACTACAGTTGAATGTCGAAGACAACGCGGAATTAGGTGTCTTGGCTCAAATGGTTGCAGTTTTTACCACCCCCGTGACTGCTTCATTCATGGAGAAAATTGTTAGTTACAAACAACAAGTCAACAACAGTACATACATACGAATCGGTAATTTCCACATAGTAAAATAAAATGATCAAAATTTATATGAATGTTCTTCCGGAAAAGACCAAGTACTTAATCAACACATAAACGTAAATGAAGCAAACATTACACCAAAAACGTAAACAATTACAAATAAAAGGATAACGGTATTAAACATGTCATTTTGCATTGCGGTTAAACCAAGTAAATTTCAAAAACAAAAGATTGAAACACAACAAATATAAAATGCGGTACACAAAACACAAATACTATATAAAAAAATGCAAAAATTACTACCTGCATTAAATAGATGCTAAACGTAGCCCTCGTTCGTACTTTCTAGATGGCGCAGGTAGCTTTTCCGCTCCTAGAAATTGCGTGGTTGCCAGCTCTGAAAAATGTGTGCATTGCCGTAAGATGTATAATGTATATACAGGGTGGAACCTTTCAAAACTAAAAGCGCCGATGCCATTCATACCTCTTTTGTGTAGGAGAAATTTTTATAAACAGTTATAGCAAAAAATCTATTTCTTCGCTTCTCATAATTTGACACTTTTACCATTCATTGAGCTTATAAAATCAGTTTTGTTCCATTTCGACATTTTATTAGCTAAAACTAAACATGAAACTTGCTCTACTTTACCGGTCATTTTGGATCAAAGAAACCAAAAATTTGATTGAGGAAACGGTTAAATGCATTGATAGAGCAAAATAAAATTGGCTCTGTTATCTATCACTATGTGATGCTACAGTGCCACCATGCTCAGAAAAGCCCCGGAAAATATGCGAACTAATTTTGAAATAATTCAGGCTGGCCAATAGAGAGTCTGCAAAACAACGCGATACATTCCGCGTCATAATTATTAATTATTCCGTTTTGACAGTTGACGCTTCACGTTATTTCAGTTTACACTTTTCCTCTGGTATTTGCTTTATTTTACATTTTCCGTCTCCAATACAAACTCGTCTTTTTCAAGACGCATATAACTTGGATCTACGATCTGATAAGGTATGTAATTCCCTTAAAGTGTTTTTAAATTTTGCATCAGAATGTACGGTCTAAATTTCTAGCGCCCTCGGACACGCCCTGTCAGGAACCTTCTGAGTTCTGAGCATGGTGCCACTTGTATTTATTATGCGCACTTTTTTGAAAAAATGGATTGCGCATGCGTTGACCAAACGTTAAACCCTAAAACTAATATAGGTATAACTTTTTTTTATAACTTGCATATTTTATCCGATAATCGACCATTTCATATTTATCAGCGACCCTGTACAACAAACACCACTATAAGACGGTCCAACGATTTCAACAAAAATATTTCTAAACTTCAACAATTCAACTTGACCCTCGAATTTTAAATTTGTATAATTCGGTAACGATCAACCAACGAACTCGATCAACAAACGGCAAGAAACGATTTCCATCAATAACTTCACATCCATATTCGAGAGACACTTTTTCATTGTCATTTTTCGAGCTCTACACGATAGCGTTGAGAGATTTTCAATACAACGTTTCGTTTTTGAGAAATCATTATGATTTTATATGGCCCGTAAAAAAGTGCTTACTGAGTAGCAACAGCGTACGGCGCATTTTAATAAACAAGAGTTGAAAACTGTTGGCTTCAACAGGATGGTGCACTCGCGCACAACGCCCTGATCGTGCGAGAATACCTATCGGACAAACTTGTCTATTTTCCAGGAAATTTGCCCGATAGACATTCTCGCACGATAGGGCGTTGTATGTACGCGGGTGCGGGTGCATCATCCTGTTGAAACCAACAGTTTCCTACTCTTGTTTTTGTGTGTGCCATATATCGTTGTATTTGTAATAAAAGATGCTATTGATTACAGTCTGTACTTTTTTTTATAGGTCATATAGGTCGTATTGAAAATCTCTGTCTCAAATCAGTATCTTGTAGACTAGCGAGCTCCAAAAGTAGCAACGAGAAAATGATTTTTTATTTTTCTGTATGTGCTCAAATTATATCAGGAAAAAATAAACACCAAATTTCGGTTTTTTGGCATATCTTCGGAAGTAATCGGAATTTTTTTGTTTTCTTTACAGCATGAGACTCTCAGTACCGGACTACAAGAAAATGCAAAGAGATACAGATTATTCTATAATTTTTTCTAAATTACATTCCAACAAACTCCTCACTGGTGCTAAAGTACCATACTGTGGGAAAGTTCAGAATAATAGTCTGAAATGTCCATTTCACAGAAAGTTTATTGTACCTACGGGGGTACTGAACCAAATGAACTTTGAAAACAATCGTGAGATGGATATAAACATAAATTAGGATACAGGGCGTTTTGAAAAATGTATTACTCATAAATATATGTTTGGAAATGTTGATGCCAAAGTCGAGTTCAAGATATTAATTATTAGTATGTTTGGTAATTAAGCACATCGATATTTTTTGTGCTATTGCAGTATATAGGTACTTCTAACTTATGATATTGTAATCTTCATAATTTTTTAATTTCTAAAACATTTGTAATGCGTTTTCTAACTAAGTTGGATGCGCTATTTTCCTTTTCAAGATATTTATTACCTTCCTTTTGGATTAGGTTGAGCCAAGAAAAATCTTGGCGATTGCTTCATCCTAACTACCTGAATTATGAACAAATTTTGATGGGGAATCAAAAGGTCACCCTTGGCAAAATCCCGAACAATGTACAAGCATCTCTCTTCGCGGACGACCTCATAATCTACACCTCTAACAGTCTAACAGAAATCTTGAAGACACTCAAAGGTACCTACAAAAAGCTATTAACCGCTTAGAAAAATGGTCTGACCGTACTGGATTACAATTCTCGACCAATAAAACTCACTGCATAACTTTCTCTAGAAGACGCAACATTGGAAATCCCTCACTTAAACTCAATAACATCGTACTCCAACACACAAATCAAATCATATATTTGGGAGTTGTACTTGACAACAAGATGACTTGGATCCCTCATATTAAAAAAACCATAGAAGACACCAGGAAAGCGTTAAACATAATCAAAGTTATATCAAATCAAAATTGGGGAACAAATACAAATACAATAATAAAAATATTAAACGCTTTAATTAGGTCGAAAATAGAATATTGCCTATGCATCTACGGAGGAACCAACAGCAGCATTCTGAAATCCTTATATGCTATTTATCATCATGGACTCCGCTTAGCTACAGGAGCACATCGCACAACACCAGTAGATAGCCTCTATGCAATAACGAGTGAACTACCCCTAAAAGCAAGGCTCTCTAAACAACTACTCTGCTACACGGTACAAGTCATGGGTAGACCAAACCATCCGAACCAAAAAGTCACTTTACAACCGGAATTTCAAAATCTGTTCGCTAGGTCAAAAAGAATATTAGTAGTAAGAGGCCAAAAGCTATTAAGATCCCTTGAAATACAAGTTAAACTACCGAATACTCCCCAAATCAAGCAACCCTGGGCAACTCCTCTTATAAAGCCGAACGTTGAACTAACCAACCACCCAAAAAATTCTACAAATCCAGCAATCTATAAAAACCTCTTCTTAGAAATCCTTAATAGACATAATGACAGACAAATAATATATACGGATGGTTCAAAAATTAAAAATCTTGTTGGATGCGCGTTTATACACGAAGACAATTCCTACCAATACAAATTACCAGATGCGCCAAGTGTGTACAGTGCCGAACTATATTCCATCAAGGAAGCACTCGGATATATATCGAGAAACGTGTACGATAAATTTTTAATAGTAACGGACTCGCTCAGCGCATTACAGGGATTAAACAACATGTACCCACAACATGAATATATATAATATATATAATATATGAAATACACACCACCTGGAAAACACTCAAATCACAAAGCAAAGAAACCGACTTTCTATGGATTCCATCACATATCAACATCGAAGGCAACGACAGAGCAGACCAACAAGCAAAAGAGGCCACATACAGGAAAGATCCAAGCACGACATACACCACAAGGACCGACGCCAAACATATAATTAAAAACCGTATCACCAAAGCATGGAACTTGGAATGGGAAGATACAGCGAACACAAAAAATTACTACAAACCGAAACACACACCCCCAGAATCCCAAAGCAATATCACTAGAAGAGAAGAGACAATATTAACAAGACTGAAAACAGGACATACAAGACTTACCCACGACTACCTGCTTAAAAAGGAAGAAGAACCAACTTGCCAACAATGCAATATCAAACTAACTGTGAGACACATCCTCTGTGACTGTCCTAGGACCACGAAGCAGCGCAACCACTTAGAAACCGCTTTCTCAAAGCCAAAGAACGTAATAAGTTTTCTAAAAGACATTCAACTAATCGATGCCATGTAAATGTAAATCTTATCTGCTGTATAAGCAAAAATGCCACAAGACCTTGTAGTTCAGGCATTATCCCTTTAAATAAAAAAAAAAAGGTCACCCAGAAAATACTTCTTTTCGCCCGTACGTCTCTGTAAGTCCATGTCGTAGGTAGTTTAGTTTTTATTTTATTGAGGGAAATTGTGTTAAAGATGATATTAGAACAGAATATGCACAAATAAGTGTCAATCCGTCCGTACGTCCGAAGCCTCGAGATCTCAGCTTGAAATTATTTAACATTTTTCGTTTATTGGCTCGCATAGGTCACCAAAATGGCGAAAGAATGATTGCCATAAGAACTACACATTGTAAATTTCAAAGCAAATGAAATACTAAGTGGGTAGTACCACTGGTTGGTGGTTTTGTAATTTTAGGGAATCGTGAATCCAGCGGTACGTTTAACCAGTGCCGTTGAAATGACGTTAAAAATTGGGATTGCGGATTCCAGATTTCACCGTAATTTATTGTCATTTCCAACATTTCCGAAGAAATTCCATTTCAAAAACATTGCTACACATATCCAGTTCCACAGTTGCCTAAACATTTCCAATCAATAACCGATATTATGATCTCAATACACGAATTAGAAATGGAGGCATTTTTCTACACATGTATGTTTTTTAAGAAAACTCCTTCAAAATCCGGGCACTCGCAAAACTTTTGCACAACTGCATTGTAGCATTGAATAAAAACACTATTTTTATTCAATGATTGTAGGTAGGTATCTCATCAGCATAAGTGAAGCTAATTTGCTTAATTTTTTTAATAAAATTTCTACAAGAATCCCTATTGACAAAGTAAGTTAGCAAGAAACGGAACTTGTGTGTTACCAAACCGAATAAATTTGTTTCAAAACACTAAACAGATTTAGAAAATAATTTCGTAGTTAAGTACTATGAACTCTTACAAAATACCAAAGGGATCAAGAAATGTAGAAATGAAAGCTTTCATTTCTTCTGTAGTATCCGAGGTAGTGGGTGTCTATCCAAATAATTCTATGGATTATTCATAAAGTTATTTGTAGGTATTCCATTGCAATCACGTAAAAACAAGATACATTCAACCAAAAGTTGATACAACTTCCCTGGTCGGTTATTTATCTATCTCTATGATGATACTCTATTTAAAAATAGAAATATTAATGAAAGTGAAGCTAAAAATATACAACGATATTTTTGTTGCGGGTAACAGGATGCTTATACACTGCACGCATTTTTATTTATGCAGAATGCTAATTAGTTCAATTGCCCGAATTGTTTTAATGCAGATTTCCGGCCAGTAGGTAACTTTCGCACTTAGGTGGTGCAGCATATTAATTATCGACATTTTATGTTCAACGCATATCGAACCTACATTGTCGGAAATAGAGCAGTCAGATTAAAGGAGATTGGTGTAGATAACACATTCAGACAATAAAAATAATGAAGAAATGAACATTTGTCATGGATAACATTGTGTAATAGGCGGCTATACAGCATTGCACTGAACATTATCTATTTTAATGTGACTGAGATTTATATGCCTACACCTAGCTATCTCTAAGTAAATGAGACCTACACAAATTTAATGGCATTAAAATGAGAAGTTCGCATGTTTACCACTATTGATCACAATGTAATGGGATGGCACCCTAATTTAGCAGTTACTATTTTCAGTATTTTCACACCCATACAACACGACTACTCGTTTCATAATTTAACAACAGATTAAAACGTCATTTCTTTTCAGAATCATGTCAGTCGAAACTAATGGGTCTATTCCAACACCGGAATTGGAAAAGTTAAAATTGGAGAACGGCGAAGGAGATCAAGGTCCAGCTTCTCCCACTCCATCGACTCCTAAAACACCAACGGGTGCGTCACCTATGGACTACACGTCGGCCTTCAAGGCATTTTCGAAATTCGGCGACACAAAATCGGACGGTAAGCACATCACGCTATCTCAAAGCGACAAATGGATGAAGCAGGCGAAGGTGATTGACGGTAAAAAAATCACCACGACCGACACGGGTATATACTTCAAAAAACTAAAATCCTTGAAAGTTACGTTGGACGATTACAACAAATTTTTGGAAGATCTCGCTAAGAATAAGAAGGTTGAGGTTGAGGACATTAAGGCGAAGCTGGCCAGTTGTGGAACGCCTGGAGTTACGGGAGTAACCGTAAGTGATTATTAGAAAATAGATAAATAAATAAGTAGACCACTTTCAGCCGAGCAAAGCAGCCGCGACTGTAGATCGTCTCACTGACACTTCGAAGTATACCGGTTCTCACAAGCAGCGCTTCGACGAAAGTGGCAAAGGTAAGGGAATCGCCGGGCGAAAAGATTTACCCGATTCCTCTGGTTACGTCTCCGGTTACCAAAACAAAGACACATACGGAAAAAAATAATTTCCAGTACAGTTCTTCTACTAGTTCTTAGGTATTAAGTTTGTTCCAGAATATTTCTTTAAGAGTTTAACATTTTATATATACAATCAAAAGTCTATATATTTTTACATTTTAAACAATAAACCGAAAAGATGTCTGTTTAAGTTCTTCCATTACGTATTTTTGTAACAATTTACATACGTATAATCGTTATCTACATGTATAGCTGTAATGTGTAGATATCTACCTTTTGTCACTTCTATTGATAGGAACTTATTTTTGTTCTGTGATTTTTAATAGGAATTTTTGTTGAGTAATCGTAAGTGATCTATATTGTATGCTTTTTATGGAGCACAGTTTGTTTTGTAAGATATTGACAATATACATTGCTGTTTATAAAATGCAGTGGACTACCTATCAGTATGTATTTTAGGAGACTTCTTAGGAATGTAAAAAAGCTGCCCATCGACCACATATTTGCCGACCTCATGTAATAATATTAATTCACCTCGCCTTCTAAATGACAAGAGCTTTCGGACGCAATAAGGACAGTTGAAATGTCTTAGCTTTTGTTTACGATAGCGGCGGCTGAAACGCAACTATAGAAAATCTTAAATTCCTTCAACCAACACAAATATTTTCACCACGACACATTTCATTTCGTAAGGAAGCACCTTTAGATACAGAGTAGTCACCAAACTGGTGGAAAGGTGCTTCCTTACATCTGCTCCAAAACCCATTTAATTTTAACACAGATGTCCAATTTTATACAGAAAACAACTCCTAGGTATGTTAAACAATTTCTAGAGATAAGGAAATTCTACACAAAGAAAATCACCTGCACCTTATCATTTTATAATGTCTCATTAATTTAAATAAGCCGTAGTAATTTTTCTGCAAATTCTGCATGATTAATTCCGTTGTTGAAATTAACTTAATGCCAATAATCACATTTCATATTTTAGTTGGATTCAACCCCTATAGTCGATCCTATTACTATTCCGATATGTAATTAACCCACTAAATGCAGAGTTAACTTTTGTTTACCTCACGTCGTCGATTAAACATAAAACAATTCTATTAAACAAACTGCATCGCGTTATTGTTGACGTGCAGAATAAGAATGAACAAAATACGGTACCGCAACGGTTAAGCGATTCTAGGTCGAATCGCCTACGTCAAAGAATGTTAATTAAGGTGAATTTCGCTTGCATCCAGTTTTGTTTACAGTAATGTTGTTTACGCCTACCTGATGCAGTTAAACTGCAGTTCTAAAAATTTTATCGAATCGGATGCTTAATGCCTGAGCCCGATACAAATTCATCCGATTCGATAAACATTTTAAAACTGCATCAGGTAGGTGTAAACAAAACTGGGTGCAAGCGAAATTCACCTTAATTAACATTCTTTGACGTAGGCGATTCGACCTAGAATCGCTTAACCGTTGCGGTATCGTATTTTGTTAATTCTTATTCTGCACGTCAACAATAACGCGATGCAGTTTATTTAATAGAATTGTTTATATTTAATCGATGACGTGAGGTAAACAAAAGTTAACTCTGCATTTAGTGGGGTTAATTACATATCGCAATAGTAATAGCTAGTTTGGGGACACGTATTTTCCGTTACGTTAGACGGCCATTTTTTCTAATGATATAACGTAAGGGCAATTTAGTGAAACGCGCTTGCGGATAAGTTTATTGTTGTTTATGATTTTAAAGATTTCCTAACCTTACACTTTCTATGTTGTGAGAATGGCGAAGCTGTCTGAAAATGGAATACTTTTGTTAGAAGATGATGATATTGCGAGTGCTATTCTATAATGAGACTTTAGAAAGAGCAATTGCAAAAAGGAAAATACTTTATTTTATAAATAAGTTTAATTTTGATTCCATTCCCTTAGATAATTTTAGTCTCCTATTCCGATTTGAGAAAAATGACATACAACATTTGTACTCAGCTTTGCAATTACCCAACAGGTTTGAAACATGTGACCAGCACATAGCTACTTATGTACCATTGATTAAAGCGATTTTTAAGCGCATTAATTGACTGATCTTCCTAAATTCTTTTGTTATTAGAAAGAAATAAATATAACTAAAATTCAAAGAAAAATTAAAATAGCTAAATTCAGTGGCGGCAAATTGATCTTTTTGGTTTTTTGGTTGTAGAGGAATGAGGAATTATAATAATGTATCTAATAATTACGGAAGGAAAAAGAAAATAAGGAGTACTTACGATTCTATTGTGTAGTTTAGGGTTTTAACGTTGAAATTTTGGCCACGACATGGTTATATCTGTTTATTCGCAAGCAGTAAAATTCGAAATTGTTTTCTTCCACATTCCCTCCTTCCACTAATATTTTTCGTGCGCACTAAGTAAAGTACATACAAGGACGGACACAAAACGGCAGGGAAATCAAAATTATGAATAATGACCGTATCAGGAAATTTTAAAATAAAGGAAAAAAAATACGTTATATTTTATGTATGCAACAACCATAGTTTAGATACACCTAGATTGTGATATTGACGTACGTGTAGCCACCGCCAAGTTTAAATGAGTCAGTGATATAACCTCACAAAACTGCGTGTTTTAAAAGTATTTGAATGCTTTTTAAGTATTGCTTTAAACATTGCAAATTGAATGTCTTAAATTGCAGAATCATGTCCGTATTTACCCAAAAATTAAATCCGATACTAGGGGAGAGCGGATGGGAAAGTCAAGATGAGCATTACGATTTCCACCAAGAGATTGCACGCTCTTCCTTCGCGGACATGCTACACGACACCGAGCGTAATCAAAAGTATTACGAGGCCATCAAGTTGGCTATCAATAAAATGCACTCCTTGGGACGACCGGCCAAAGTCTTGGACATCGGTACGGGTACAGGACTTTTGTCGATGATGGCAGTTAAATGCGGAGCGGACTCTGTCATTGCGTGCGAATCGTTTAGTCCAATTGCTGATTGTGCGAAGAAAGTTGTTGCTCTCAACGGTTTCGGCGATAGAATTAGAATTATAAACAAGCAAAGTGTGGATTTGACTGTAGGCGAGGGTGGAGATTTGGTGGAAAAGGCAAATATCCTGGTGTCGGAGGTGTTTGACACTGAACTGATAGGTGAAGGTGCAATTATTACTTTTAATCATGCCAGACTGAAGTTGCTAGAAGATGATTGCATCGTCGTACCTAGTAGTGCACTGGTGTACGCGCAAGTTGTTGAAACTCAGTGGGCGCAGAATTGGAATGGTTTCAAGGATCTTTACAGTAATGATGGGGAGCTTTTAGTGCAGGCTCCTCTCGATATAAAAAATTGTCCAGGTTCTTCTGCGGTGCATGATATACAGCTGAGTCAATTACCACCATCCTCCTTTAAGACACTTGTTGCACCACATCTGGTGGCACGTTTCGATTGGGATCAGACAAGCTCATACACGTATCTTGGAGATACACATGTAATTCCAGTAAAGGCCATTTCAGACGGAATTGCACAAGTTGTGTTCATGTGGTGGGAGCTTATTATGGATACCAAAGGTGAAGTTATACTCAGTTGTGCGCCATACTGGGCGCATCCGTTACGAAAGTCGAACACTAATTTGACAAATTTATCAATACCCTGGCGGGATCATTGGATGCAAGCGTTATACTACTTACCGAAGTGCAAGTCTGTAAGAAGAGATCAAGATCTTTCATTGGTTGCTTGCCGTGATCAGTTTTCGTGGTGGTTTTATTTGGAATCGCATGCAGAAACTCAAAACAATTTCGCCATGCCGCATTGCGAATGTGGATTGCATACTTCCCACTCTCGCACCAAAATTGGAATGATGAACGATAATATAAGAAATAAAAAATATCTCTCGGTTCTAGAAAAATTTGTAAATGCAGACAGTGTCGTTTTGTTTGTGAGTGACGGATTTTATTTAGGACTGGCAGCTGCTAAACTTGGTGCGAAAAAGGTGTTCTACTTAAAAGACAATTATTTTTCGACAAGTTTACTGGAAAAGTGTATAAAGGCAAACAATATAACTAACTGTGAAATATTGCAAAATTGTGATTCGCTTAAACCGAAAAATGTGAACTTTGTAATGGGACAACCTCATTTTTTCACCTCAATTTTACCGTGGGACGGTTTATTTTTTAGTTACATGCTACAGAAGTTACGGGGTTCCTTATCAGACAATTGCGTTATTGCACCAAAATCGGTCTCGATTAAAGGACTCATTGTTCAATTTCATGATTTACAAAAGATCCGTCTTCCACTAGGGCTGGTGGAAGAATTTAATATGAAGCCATTTGACGAGTTAATTCTGGTAGTTCCTTGCGCATTTAACTTTCAATATTAGTTAAATTTTTTTAGAGTTCCAGCTCTAAATGTGATGATAAAGTTGAAGCCCAACCCCTGTGGGAGTATCCATGTATTGCACAAAGCGCAGTTAAAGAATTTGTAAATTTGAACTTGGAAACTTTAACTGATGCAAAAACTTATGACAGTTCAGTCAAGTTTCAAGTTGAAGGGTAGGTTATTTACAAGTGGAGTCATATGATACTGAGACTAATACATTTTAGAGATTCAAACTATAACGGCGTAGCGTTATGGACGGACTGGGATTTGGATGGAACATCTAAAAATGTAATTACTACCGGTCCAATTATTTCTCCAGAAGTTGGTCAATGGATTCAGTGGGATATGCATACTCGACAAGGAGTTCATTTCTTGAAGCAAGATAAGAAGAAAACCATTACATCACAATTTCATTTTAATGCCCAAGAGGGAAAAATAAATTTTTCTTTTTCGTAAATCTGTGTTATTATTCCTTGACCATTATCCGAGATCATCCAGTTTATGGATTTCCTACAATGCACATTATGTCTAGCAATACCCTGACCGAAGGCAACCACCATCATAAGATAACCCACATTGTTTGATCATAGACCTAACCAACATTTTTGTTACTCTTAATTGTGCAAGCAGACCTATTTTGTTACATGGGAAAACAGAATGGCATGAGCAACAGCGAGTCCAGAGGAAGTGAGGGGGTGAGAAAGCAACCGGCTTGGAGATGGGGTGCATTGAAGTATGGGCGATCGGTGACGGCGGTGTTTTGGCGTTCATGTGGATATGCTGATGCATATTATATCTATGTAGCATTGTCGTCGTCGTCTTCGTTCGTCTAAAGATGCGTATACGTTATCCGAACCGAACATGTAAAATGCTCGTTCATGGCTCGTAAACTTTTGACAGAATGAACACATAATTGCGTATTCGTTTTGTGCTCCAATCGATTCGGGCGCGTTACAAACACGGAGAAGTAGTAAAAGACGTCCCAACCGAGGTCCCAACTGTGCGAACGAATTCCCTTTGTGTTCGTCACAAAAAACGACTTTTGGTGGAGGAATTTATTTGTGACATTTTACATGTTCGGTTCGAATAATGCATACGCAGCTTAACGATGTAGCTGCCACGCGGACGGCCCGGGTTCGATTCCCGGTCGACATTTTTAAAATTTTATATATTATTATCACAGTTGGTATTTTATCTGTGATATTATGTAGCATTTCTACATTTCGCCAGACTAATATGCTGATCGTTGATGTAAGATGTTACACAGGTGGGAGCGCCAGGTATTTCTAGTATGCAAATATGTTTATGGCCATTTGCACCGACAAATTTAAGCAGAGATTAGCATAAGCGGAGATTAAGATAGCAACCATTGCCGCTATAATCGTTGGAATGGATTTTGAGCTATACACTCCCACATACCATACCCGATATCTTATGTATATACATTTTAAATCCATAATGTAGAAGGAATATCCTGTCCATCTTATGTATTGTGATGGAACCGAATTAGACCGCTAAAATTCGATTTAAATATTCCCGAAATCGATCCTGGCGCGACGAAAAAAGTCAAGATTGCGCTTTGTTTCGTTTCCGTGGAACACGTGTTTTTTTTCCTCCTCTGCTCTACATTGAAATAGGCCATAATTTACAATAAAAATGTCAAATATAACGCTATGCGAGGGAACTTAATGATCCGTATCGACCCGACATCTCGGAACACGGTCGTTATTATTCGTCTAGGATTTGCTTACAAAGGGGAAATTTAAGGAGAAGTATTTATGCTTTTGTTGAGAGCAGAAGTAAATTTTTACGTTCCGAATAGTGAGTGCAGCTTCGACAATAACAAAGGTGATGTACTCGTTTTTTTTTTATCTCTACGCCTTTTGCATCCATCTAATAATATGATCGTGTTCGATTATCTGCCAATTTAATGTTATTCTCGTACAGTATGATTATTGCAATTTATGACAACTTGCACTTTTGATTATACTGGTCATAGGTACTTATGAATTATTAAATGCATAAAGATTCTACATAAATATGTTGTTTTCCAATTTACAGTACTCCTTTGTTCCAAGCGCTGGCTACATGAATTACTGACAGATTTGCGTGTTTTTATTTATATTTAGATACAGTATGTTCCCTTAGGGGCGATATCCAATACAAGTACGCAGAACTACATTTTAATTTATAATTGAATTTATTGCAGCACATTTCGCTTTTGTTTGCCTGAATATGTTACTGTTTATTTACAGGCTACCTCATCTGGGGGCGAGTGACGTACGTTAGGCGGTTGATTGTTACATATTGCACTTGGCATTGAGAATTAATTACTTGATACTAATGTTTTGCCACGACATGCTCCTTTGCTTTATTATAATGTGATATTTAACGTTAGCTCCTACTATTTATTTGAACCGATCAGTGAATATGATTATTAATATTTGGCGGGGTGACTTGTTTCGAATATGTACTGTGCTATATTTGATATTGATATATTTGATACCGATATTTAATATCTCGATTTGACGTAGCAGAGGCTGGCTAAAGTTCAGAACTGACATACGCAGAGATATATATTTTCTGTACTGTTTTTTTTTGTGTCTTTGAAAAGAGTCATCTTGCCGATATTGCTAATCCATTCGTTTAGTCGATCCCTGACATGTAGTGAGCGAATATTGGTTTTGTGTCCGCTTCGATTATGCCAGTGCAAAGGTGTCAGCTGTCAACGCCTACATAAATTTTATATATTTTTTGCGCGATCGGTCATTTCTGACTATTTACCATGGGTGTTTCCATGACAGTAGGTAGAATTTACCAGTTGCTATGATTACGACGACGTCAAAATTACTTACCGATCTAAAAACAGAACAGCAAATACTTACCGACGCCTTTTTAAAAATCAACAGTCTTACATTACATTTAATCTTTAATTATTGTTAGGTACATTAAACGTACAATTTGTGCTGTTGTTTCCTATAGCAAGACGCTCATAAAGTCATAAAGGAAGTTCAAAATAGTAAACTACATCAGACACATGCACATTTTTATGAAATTATTAACTTCAATTTTGACAAATAAACTGGTTACCTAGTGATATACACCATACCACTTCGATCATTTCGATTTATTCTGCATATTTATATTGGTTGCATAAATTTAATTTCGATCGCGCAAAAAATGTTATAAGCACGTCGAACGTTAAGGGTTACCGTTCTCAGACAATAATTGGAGTCGTCGCTTCGCTCCTCCTCCAAACAATTGTCTTCGAACGGTAAAAATCCCTTACCGTTCTCCATACTTAATATACTATTGTTTATAATTAAGTATGTGTGCGAGTTTGCCGATGGTTGCTCTGTTATTTTTGTTATGTCATGATTTGTCTTTTGGTCGGTTACGGTCAGTACTCATGGTAGAGAGCCTGGAGTTCGGTAATTTATATCCCGGAACTTATAACTAGTGGGTTGGACTGGCCCTAAAGATGTGTGAATGAAAGAATTGGGGTCCCGCTAGTCGTACATGAGGCTGCCGGCTAAGCCCGGCCTCACTTGTGCAGGGATTCGCTAAAAGCGTGTTCTCGTTGTAACCTTTTGTTTGTGTTATCAATTATCCTTCCTTTGTGAAAGACTCTTCTGAGAGGCCAACTCCTAGCGATTTCATACAATGTTGACATGTCATGACCAGAGCAACTAAAGACTACTCGGTGTGGGATTTGGACTGGCCTTCCAATATCCAAACCTATTATATGAATTTATTGTAATGTTTTATTGATTGTTTTTGTTATGTGTATGAAATATTGATTCTTTAGGAATTCCAGCCGGGCCTGTGATTCAGCATTATATTAATTTATTTGTTACTCAGTTGTAAACGTTGATTAACAAGACAAAACGCAAACGGGTAAACGTCATGTTTAAACGCTACTGACTTGTAAAACTGGCAGCTGACCTGTAAAAATTTTATAAGTTAGTAATCTAGTAATTTCATTGGCCAGAATTAATGCGAAGTCTCTGTTACATGGATAACATGATATTTTAGACATTTCTTCGAGATCAAGTTAAGAACTAATTATTTACGTTAACTATTGTTTACAAATGAGTAACAAATAAAATATTGTACATTATACGCCAGGTAATAGTTTTTACTGGCTCTAGGAGATGACAGGCTCGCCTGACGGCTCGCCAGTCAACTTCTCCTATCGCCAGTAAAAACTCACTTACCTGGCTAATAATGTAATTCGATCTTGTCATTTCCTACGCACAAAAGTTCTGTCTTTTATTTAATTCCCTTCCCGATGATGTCTCACGTCCCAACACATAAAGAACCGATTACACAACGTAGGAGTTCATTCGTGCCATCCATGTTGAGCCGACTGCCATTCCAATTCAAACGTACCGCGAAACTACCATCGTTTCGACTTGAAAGGTAGGTGGTTCGGCATTGTAGAGTTGCCAACGGTAAGTATAGGGTAAATCAACGTTTTCAGTGTCGGCTTGATAGACCCCTAGGAACATTACAGTATTTTATGTCCAGTATGGATATTCTATAAATATACATTTTGGATGTGATATGGATGTTTAGGCACACACATTGTATGTATATTTTATGTATCAATCTTATACCTCCTCACGAGGATCTTCTATGTATATACATGGTATTATATGGTATGTATATACGTTTTGGATTAGATACATGCGTTTTCTGTATTACCGACATTACAAACGTTAGCGTCTCATTTTCTGTGAATTACGGCGATGAAGATATAGTAAGGTGCTATTGCAAATACACTTCATTTTTCTAAAATCAGGAGTGTTATTCCGCGAGTTATTAATGAGTTTGTTTGTCTAATTTGGACAGTGAAAGTAATCATTTTTATTTCGTGTGTGCATGACCTAACGTTGCAAATATGTGTTAGTGATATGTAAAGACTGGATGGGAATTAATATAAGGAAAAGAATGGCAGGTATGTTAGCAACCTGTTTGTTATGAACTCGCGCTATTATAGCGTTGAATAAGAACAGGATCAAGATCACTCAAGACTACCGTGTTAAATAAAACAATAATAATTTCTTAAGCACATTTTCCATTGAATACTAGGAGACTTAATAAACAAAAAGCTACACTCAGTGAAAAGAATTTATTTATGTAGGTATAGACGATAGTAAACTTCTCGAATGTTAGAGGAATCTCTATGGAACATCCATTCTGAATGTATACAACATACATAGAATATCCTATTGAACATCTTTGCATATTACAGGAATATTCACGGTATATCCAGTTGTCAGTATACCAATATACACAGCATGTCTGATGCATATTCATGCATTTACAGAAGACATCCAAAACGTATATACTATGTATTATGTGAAGTCT
>NW_022170663.1:30789328-30878880 GCF_008802855.1 Photinus pyralis
TGAGCCCTATACAACCTAATAATCGCCGCCTCCCAATTACACACCTGTCCTTTACAACAGTTGTAATTTCGAATTCTGCCCTCTTTGTTATGCAAATTGAATTTTTACCTTCTTCTAATTTGCTCTATCAAAATCCATTACTTTTTTCAATATGTATATGTAAACCATCTTCAAATGGTTCGGTTAAACTCTAAAGGTCCACAGATATGCATGACAAAGCAAACGTTGACCGAAAAAATTACAATGGGATTCATCAAAATTGACGAAGATTTATTTATTAACGCTTTGGATAAATGTAGGCCGTCATTGAGAGTTTCGTGATACACATGTAAATATAAGCACGCGTTGATTAATCGCTGTCATAACAAATAATTGAAATGTTATTACCAATCCACTAACTTTTGATAAACAATTACGAATGTTATTAAACTACATGCCTCGTCACTTACATGCACTTCATCAGAAGGTCGAGTTTTTATGCATTTCCTATACCTACTTTGCCTTGCAGCGGATGAAATAATTGCAAAAAACCTGCGAACTCATTGAAAAAAGTAATGCAAACAATTACTCGGGGACTAGGTGCTCCAGATATCCTGTAGAAAAAGGAGGTTGTTGGTTTCAAAAACAACTTTCATTCCATTTTGAACGTCAATAAAGATCCAGATTCTTTGAAAACTGTCAATAACTCGTCGGAACTTGGGTGTTACGGTTTTATTAAAAAAATTTATTAAACCTGCTTTGTCAATTCAATCCACTGTACACGGAACGTACCTGACCTTGCTCGTAACGCATCTCAAGCTTTCAAAAATAATAGAAATTTTGAAGCAAAAAAACAACGAAAACTTGTATTTAGTGATGTTAACAAAGGGGTGTCGTGGAAATATTGATAATCCTATATAGGGGTGTCATTATGTATATGTAGTATTGTGATATTTTCTCGTAAGCGTAGTGAAAATGTACAATTCCTCCTTAATTAAACTAGTCCCACAACATTCTCTTTACGTCAGTTGGAAAACTACTCCAAACAAAAATGTTTTTTTTTCACGTTACGGGTACCTAAGCACATAATGATTGAATTTATTGCCTTTTATATGCCTTTATTTCAGAAAAACGGCTTTATTGTGTAAATTACTTGCAAAATAATTCAGCGTGATGATCAGTGTAGATTTAATATTATATTCTCAATATTTCATATAATTTAGGTTAAAATGCCCCTACATTGGAATTATGACATATTTTACATTTATGTAAGAAAAAATCGAGGAAAAAAGACTTAAGCTAGTGCACTACTCAAATTTGATTTTTTTTATCCGTTTACTGCCCCGCCCCTCCCCATTGAAACGCAATTCGATTTGCTTATATAGCAAACCTTAGGGCTCCCGACTGTTATCGAACATTCTAGAACAAAATACGTCATTCCTCGGAAAGATTACGTTACATCTGCCTTCGCTCTTTGTCGACGATTATCATGGCGCCTCGATGTCTATCGAGATGTCTGGAATGTTCGCTACAGTATTCACTTAACGTCTCTTACTTGATTCGGAGTGAATGCATTACACCGCATTGTACTTCATGTATTATTTTCCTGACCATTATCGAGTACGGTAAAGTTAAAATTATTAAGAGCAGAAGGTGTTATTATTCGATCGGGTTCGTTAATCTCTCCCCCCTCCCCCCCCACCTCCCCAGGGATTTGGTAGTCATACTGCTATAAACTAATGCGCTACTGATTATAACTTTTGCACCATTATCGTTTTTTGGGGGGGATGAAGTATTTAACATGTTTTTACACTACCCTGTACCTTTCATTGTGCACTTTTCAAAAAATAAAATGCATTATTACGGGCGCTTTTCTGTCCATCCGTCAGTGTAAGGGATGAGATCTTGGCGCAAGAAAGCTCGTTAATGTCTCGTTTACTAGATATAGGTTCCCTACTACTGCAGAAGGTTTTTTCCCTAATCATTTCGGGATGATACCCAAATTTGGCAAACATTTTCAATTATTCACTAATTTCGTCGCGAAAACGGCGACAAATTGGCTTGATGCACAGGAACTAGATTTTGTAGTTTTCTTGTCATACACCCATACCAATTTCATCGGGGAAACTGCAAAACATATGCACATATGCACATGAACTAACTGTTGTGCTCTTCCTCTGTGTATTGCATTAACTCGGAATCAAGCAAGATAAGTTTTAAAGAGACAAAAAAATGCCGCTCAATACAGTATGTACTTTTTTTACAGGCCATATAAAAAAATAAAGTTGATGATTTCTCCGAAACGAAACGATGTATTGTAAAATTTCTCAACGCTGTCTTGTAGAGTTCAAATAGTGGCAATGAGAAGCATTTTTTTTTAATAAATTTTTTTGTATCTGTCCAAATAACACCAGAAAAAAATATAAACAAAATCGCCAAATTTCGATTTTTCTGATATATCTTCGCAAGTAATCTAAATTTTCTGCTTTTCTTTACAGCATGATCATTACTATTTAATTTAATTATCTCAGAAAAAAGACTTACATTTTTAAATGATTTTCAAAAAAATTAGGAGTATGCGTATAAAGAGTTGTAATATATAAATTTAAAATCGGCCGCAATATTTCATATAATTGGTGTCCAAACACCCTTAGTTTGGATTTGTTCGTTTCTACTACGTTCACCGGGGAGTAAACCACAGGTGAAGTTTGGTATAGTCGATCCGTTATTACTATTCCGATATGTAATTAACCCCACTAAATGAGTTAATTAATTTTTTTTACCTCACGTCGTCGATTAAACATAAACAATTCTATTAAACAAACTGCATCGTGTTATTGTTGACGTGCAGAATAAGAAATGAACAAAATACGGTACCCCAACGGTTAAGCGATTCTAGGTCGTATCGCCTACGTCAAAGAATGTTAATTAAGGTGAATTTCGCTTGCATCCAGTTTTGTTTACAGTAATGTTGTTTACGCCTACCTGATGCAGTTAAACTGCAGTTCTAAAAATTTTATCGAATCGGATGCTTAATGCCTGAGCCCGATACAAATTCATCCGATTCGATAAACATTTTAAAACTGCATCAGGTAGGTGTAAACAAAACTGGGTGCAAGCGAAATTCACCTTAATTAACATTCTTTGACGTAGGCGATTCGACCTAGAATCGCTTAACCGTTGCGGTATCGTATTTTGTTAATTCTTATTCTGCACGTCAACAATAACGCGATGCAGTTTATTTAATAGAATTGTTTATATTTAATCGATGACGTGAGGTAAACAAAAGTTAACTCTGCATTTAGTGGGGTTAATTACATATCGCAATAGTAATAGCTAGTTTGGGGACACGTATTTTCCGTTACGTTAGACGGCCATTTTTTCTAATGATATAACGTAAGGGCAATTTAGTGAAACGCGCTTGCGGATAAGTTTATTGTTGTTTATGATTTTAAAGATTTCCTAACCTTACACTTTCTATGTTGTGAGAATGGCGAAGCTGTCTGAAAATGGAATACTTTTGTTAGAAGATGATGATATTGCGAGTGCTATTCTATAATGAGACTTTAGAAAGAGCAATTGCAAAAAGGAAAATACTTTATTTTATAAATAAGTTTAATTTTGATTCCATTCCCTTAGATAATTTTAGTCTCCTATTCCGATTTGAGAAAAATGACATACAACATTTGTACTCAGCTTTGCAATTACCCAACAGGTTTGAAACATGTGACCAGCACATAGCTACTTATGTACCATTGATTAAAGCGATTTTTAAGCGCATTAATTGACTGATCTTCCTAAATTCTTTTGTTATTAGAAAGAAATAAATATAACTAAAATTCAAAGAAAAATTAAAATAGCTAAATTCAGTGGCGGCAAATTGATCTTTTTGGTTTTTTGGTTGTAGAGGAATGAGGAATTATAATAATGTATCTAATAATTACGGAAGGAAAAAGAAAATAAGGAGTACTTACGATTCTATTGTGTAGTTTAGGGTTTTAACGTTGAAATTTTGGCCACGACATGGTTATATCTGTTTATTCGCAAGCAGTAAAATTCGAAATTGTTTTCTTCCACATTCCCTCCTTCCACTAATATTTTTCGTGCGCACTAAGTAAAGTACATACAAGGACGGACACAAAACGGCAGGGAAATCAAAATTATGAATAATGACCGTATCAGGAAATTTTAAAATAAAGGAAAAAAAATACGTTATATTTTATGTATGCAACAACCATAGTTTAGATACACCTAGATTGTGATATTGACGTACGTGTAGCCACCGCCAAGTTTAAATGAGTCAGTGATATAACCTCACAAAACTGCGTGTTTTAAAAGTATTTGAATGCTTTTTAAGTATTGCTTTAAACATTGCAAATTGAATGTCTTAAATTGCAGAATCATGTCCGTATTTACCCAAAAATTAAATCCGATACTAGGGGAGAGCGGATGGGAAAGTCAAGATGAGCATTACGATTTCCACCAAGAGATTGCACGCTCTTCCTTCGCGGACATGCTACACGACACCGAGCGTAATCAAAAGTATTACGAGGCCATCAAGTTGGCTATCAATAAAATGCACTCCTTGGGACGACCAGCCAAAGTCTTGGACATCGGTACGGGTACAGGACTTTTGTCGATGATGGCAGTTAAATGCGGAGCGGACTCTGTCATTGCGTGCGAATCGTTTAGTCCAATTGCTGATTGTGCGAAGAAAGTTGTTGCTCTCAACGGTTTCGGCGATAGAATTAGAATTATAAACAAGCAAAGTGTGGATTTGACTGTAGGCGAGGGTGGAGATTTGGTGGAAAAGGCAAATATCCTGGTGTCGGAGGTGTTTGACACTGAACTGATAGGTGAAGGTGCAATTATTACTTTTAATCATGCCAGACTGAAGTTGCTAGAAGATGATTGCATCGTCGTACCTAGTAGTGCACTGGTGTACGCGCAAGTTGTTGAAACTCAGTGGGCGCAGAATTGGAATGGTTTCAAGGATCTTTACAGTAATGATGGGGAGCTTTTAGTGCAGGCTCCTCTCGATATAAAAAATTGTCCAGGTTCTTCTGCGGTGCATGATATACAGCTGAGTCAATTACCACCATCCTCCTTTAAGACACTTGTTGCACCACATCTGGTGGCACGTTTCGATTGGGATCAGACAAGCTCATACACGTATCTTGGAGATACACATGTAATTCCAGTAAAGGCCATTTCAGACGGAATTGCACAAGTTGTGTTCATGTGGTGGGAGCTTATTATGGATACCAAAGGTGAAGTTATACTCAGTTGTGCGCCATACTGGGCGCATCCGTTACGAAAGTCGAACACTAATTTGACAAATTTATCAATACCCTGGCGGGATCATTGGATGCAAGCGTTATACTACTTACCGAAGTGCAAGTCTGTAAGAAGAGATCAAGATCTTTCATTGGTT
This sequence comes from Photinus pyralis, assembly GCF_008802855.1. Taxonomy (NCBI): domain Eukaryota; kingdom Metazoa; phylum Arthropoda; class Insecta; order Coleoptera; family Lampyridae; genus Photinus; species Photinus pyralis. The sequence continues at coordinate 30,794,742 of NW_022170663.1, forward strand.
GCTTGCCGTGATCAGTTTTCGTGGTGGTTTTATTTGGAATCGCATGCAGAAACTCAAAACAATTTCGCCATGCCGCATTGCGAATGTGGATTGCATACTTCCCACTCTCGCACCAAAATTGGAATGATGAACGATAATATAAGAAATAAAAAATATCTCTCGGTTCTAGAAAAATTTGTAAATGCAGACAGTGTCGTTTTGTTTGTGAGTGACGGATTTTATTTAGGACTGGCAGCTGCTAAACTTGGTGCGAAAAAGGTGTTCTACTTAAAAGACAATTATTTTTCGACAAGTTTACTGGAAAAGTGTATAAAGGCAAACAATATAACTAACTGTGAAATATTGCAAAATTGTGATTCGCTTAAACCGAAAAATGTGAACTTTGTAATGGGACAACCTCATTTTTTCACCTCAATTTTACCGTGGGACGGTTTATTTTTTAGTTACATGCTACAGAAGTTACGGGGTTCCTTATCAGACAATTGCGTTATTGCACCAAAATCGGTCTCGATTAAAGGACTCATTGTTCAATTTCATGATTTACAAAAGATCCGTCTTCCACTAGGGCTGGTGGAAGAATTTAATATGAAGCCATTTGACGAGTTAATTCTGGTAGTTCCTTGCGCATTTAACTTTCAATATTAGTTAAATTTTTTTAGAGTTCCAGCTCTAAATGTGATGATAAAGTTGAAGCCCAACCCCTGTGGGAGTATCCATGTATTGCACAAAGCGCAGTTAAAGAATTTGTAAATTTGAACTTGGAAACTTTAACTGATGCAAAAACTTATGACAGTTCAGTCAAGTTTCAAGTTGAAGGGTAGGTTATTTACAAGTGGAGTCATATGATACTGAGACTAATACATTTTAGAGATTCAAACTATAACGGCGTAGCGTTATGGACGGACTGGGATTTGGATGGAACATCTAAAAATGTAATTACTACCGGTCCAATTATTTCTCCAGAAGTTGGTCAATGGATTCAGTGGGATATGCATACTCGACAAGGAGTTCATTTCTTGAAGCAAGATAAGAAGAAAACCATTACATCACAATTTCATTTTAATGCCCAAGAGGGAAAAATAAATTTTTCTTTTTCGTAAATCTGTGTTATTATTCCTTGACCATTATCCGAGATCATCCAGTTTATGGATTTCCTACAATGCACATTATGTCTAGCAATACCCTGACCGAAGGCAACCACCATCATAAGATAACCCACATTGTTTGATCATAGACCTAACCAACATTTTTGTTACTCTTAATTGTGCAAGCAGACCTATTTTGTTACATGGGAAAACAGAATGGCATGAGCAACAGCGAGTCCAGAGGAAGTGAGGGGGTGAGAAAGCAACCGGCTTGGAGATGGGGTGCATTGAAGTATGGGCGATCGGTGACGGCGGTGTTTTGGCGTTCATGTGGATATGCTGATGCATATTATATCTATGTAGCATTGTCGTCGTCGTCTTCGTTCGTCTAAAGATGCGTATACGTTATCCGAACCGAACATGTAAAATGCTCGTTCATGGCTCGTAAACTTTTGACAGAATGAACACATAATTGCGTATTCGTTTTGTGCTCCAATCGATTCGGGCGCGTTACAAACACGGAGAAGTAGTAAAAGACGTCCCAACCGAGGTCCCAACTGTGCGAACGAATTCCTTTGTGTTCGTCACAAAAAACGACTTTTGGTGGAGGAATTTATTTGTGACATTTTACATGTTCGGTTCGAATAATGCATACGCAGCTTAACGATGTAGCTGCCACGCGGACGGCCCGGGTTCGATTCCCGGTCGACATTTTTAAAATTTTATATATTATTATCACAGTTGGTATTTTATCTGTGATATTATGTAGCATTTCTACATTTCGCCAGACTAATATGCTGATCGTTGATGTAAGATGTTACACAGGTGGGAGCGCCAGGTATTTCTAGTATGCAAATATGTTTATGGCCATTTGCACCGACAAATTTAAGCAGAGATTAGCATAAGCGGAGATTAAGATAGCAACCATTGCCGCTATAATCGTTGGAATGGATTTTGAGCTATACACTCCCACATACCATACCCGATATCTTATGTATATACATTTTAAATCCATAATGTAGAAGGAATATCCTGTCCATCTTATGTATTGTGATGGAACCGAATTAGACCGCTAAAATTCGATTTAAATATTCCCGAAATCGATCCTGGCGCGACGAAAAAAGTCAAGATTGCGCTTTGTTTCGTTTCCGTGGAACACGTGTTTTTTTTCCTCCTCTGCTCTACATTGAAATAGGCCATAATTTACAATAAAAATGTCAAATATAACGCTATGCGAGGGAACTTAATGATCCGTATCGACCCGACATCTCGGAACACGGTCGTTATTATTCGTCTAGGATTTGCTTACAAAGGGGAAATTTAAGGAGAAGTATTTATGCTTTTGTTGAGAGCAGAAGTAAATTTTTACGTTCCGAATAGTGAGTGCAGCTTCGACAATAACAAAGGTGATGTACTCGTTTTTTTTTATCTCTACGCCTTTTGCATCCATCTAATAATATGATCGTGTTCGATTATCTGCCAATTTAATGTTATTCTCGTACAGTATGATTATTGCAATTTATGACAACTTGCACTTTTGATTATACTGGTCATAGGTACTTATGAATTATTAAATGCATAAAGATTCTACATAAATATGTTGTTTTCCAATTTACAGTACTCCTTTGTTCCAAGCGCTGGCTACATGAATTACTGACAGATTTGCGTGTTTTTATTTATATTTAGATACAGTATGTTCCCTTAGGGGCGATATCCAATACAAGTACGCAGAACTACATTTTAATTTATAATTGAATTTATTGCAGCACATTTCGCTTTTGTTTGCCTGAATATGTTACTGTTTATTTACAGGCTACCTCATCTGGGGGCGAGTGACGTACGTTAGGCGGTTGATTGTTACATATTGCACTTGGCATTGAGAATTAATTACTTGATACTAATGTTTTGCCACGACATGCTCCTTTGCTTTATTATAATGTGATATTTAACGTTAGCTCCTACTATTTATTTGAACCGATCAGTGAATATGATTATTAATATTTGGCGGGGTGACTTGTTTCGAATATGTACTGTGCTATATTTGATATTGATATATTTGATACCGATATTTAATATCTCGATTTGACGTAGCAGAGGCTGGCTAAAGTTCAGAACTGACATACGCAGAGATATATATTTTCTGTACTGTTTTTTTTTTGTGTCTTTGAAAAGAGTCATCTTGCCGATATTGCTAATCCATTCGTTTAGTCGATCCCTGACATGTAGTGACCGAATATTGGTTTTGTGTCCGCTTCGATTATGCCAGTGCAAAGGTGTCAGCTGTCAACGCCTACATAAATTTTATATATTTTTTGCGCGATCGGTCATTTCTGACTATTTACCATGGGTGTTTCCATGACAGTAGGTAGAATTTACCAGTTGCTATGATTACGACGACGTCAAAATTACTTACCGATCTAAAAACAGAACAGCAAAAATACTTACCGACGCCTTTTTAAAAATCAACAGTCTTACATTACATTTAATCTTTAATTATTGTTAGGTACATTAAACGTACAATTTGTGCTGTTGTTTCCTATAGCAAGACGCTCATAAAGTCATAAAGGAAGTTCAAAGCTAGTAAACTACATCAGACACATGCACATTTTTATGAAATTATTAACTTCAATTTTGACAAATAAACTGGTTACCTAGTGATATACACCATACCACTTCGATCATTTCGATTTATTCTGCTCGTTAATTTCTTAGTGCATATTTATATTGGTTGCATAAATTTAATTTCGATCGCGCAAAAAATGTTATAAGCACGTCGAACGTTAAGGGTTACCGTTCTCAGACAATAATTGGAGTCGTCGCTTCGCTCCTCCTCCAAACAATTGTCTTCGAACGGTAAAAATCCCTTACCGTTCTCCATACTTAATATACTATTGTTTATAATTAAGTATGTGTGCGAGTTTGCCGATGGTTGCTCTGTTATTTTTGTTATGTCATGATTTGTCTTTTGGTCGGTTACGGTCAGTACTCATGGTAGAGAGCCTGGAGTTCGGTAATTTATATCCCGGAACTTATAACTAGTGGGTTGGACTGGCCCTAAAGATGTGTGAATGAAAGAATTGGGGTCCCGCTAGTCGTACATGAGGCTGCCGGCTAAGCCCGGCCTCACTTGTGCAGGGATTCGCTAAAAGCGTGTTCTCGTTGTAACCTTTTGTTTGTGTTATCAATTATCCTTCCTTTGTGAAAGACTCTTCTGAGAGGCCAACTCCTAGCGATTTCATACAATGTTGACATGTCATGACCAGAGCAACTAAAGACTACTCGGTGTGGGATTTGGACTGGCCTTCCAATATCCAAACCTATTATATGAATTTATTGTAATGTTTTATTGATTGTTTTTGTTATGTGTATGAAATATTGATTCTTTAGGAATTCCAGCCGGGCCTGTGATTCAGCATTATATTAATTTATTTGTTACTCAGTTGTAAACGTTGATTAACAAGACAAAACGCAAACGGGTAAACGTCATGTTTAAACGCTACTGACTTGTAAAACTGGCAGCTGACCTGTAAAAATTTTATAAGTTAGTAATCTAGTAATTTCATTGGCCAGAATTAATGCGAAGTCTCTGTTACATGGATAACATGATATTTTAGACATTTCTTCGAGATCAAGTTAAGAACTAATTATTTACGTTAACTATTGTTTACAAATGAGTAACAAATAAAATATTGTACATTATACGCCAGGTAATAGTTTTTACTGGCTCTAGGAGATGACAGGCTCGCCTGACGGCTCGCCAGTCAACTTCTCCTATCGCCAGTAAAAACTCACTTACCTGGCTAATAATGTAATTCGATCTTGTCATTTCCTACGCACAAAAGTTCTGTCTTTTATTTAATTCCCTTCCCGATGATGTCTCACGTCCCAACACATAAAGAACCGATTACACAACGTAGGAGTTCATTCGTGCCATCCATGTTGAGCCGACTGCCATTCCAATTCAAACGTACCGCGAAACTACCATCGTTTCGACTTGAAAGGTAGGTGGTTCGGCATTGTAGAGTTGCCAACGGTAAGTATAGGGTAAATCAACGTTTTCAGTGTCGGCTTGATAGACCCCTAGGAACATTACAGTATTTTATGTCCAGTATGGATATTCTATAAATATACATTTTGGATGTGATATGGATGTTTAGGCACACACATTGTATGTATATTTTATGTATCAATCTTATACCTCCTCACGAGGATCTTCTATGTATATACATGGTATTATATGGTATGTATATACGTTTTGGATTAGATACATGCGTTTTCTGTATTACCGACATTACAAACGTTAGCGTCTCATTTTCTGTGAATTACGGCGATGAAGATATAGTAAGGTGCTATTGCAAATACACTTCATTTTTCTAAAATCAGGAGTGTTATTCCGCGAGTTATTAATGAGTTTGTTTGTCTAATTTGGACAGTGAAAGTAATCATTTTTATTTCGTGTGTGCATGACCTAACGTTGCAAATATGTGTTAGTGATATGTAAAGACTGGATGGGAATTAATATAAGGAAAAGAATGGCAGGTATGTTAGCAACCTGTTTGTTATGAACTCGCGCTATTATAGCGTTGAATAAGAACAGGATCAAGATCACTCAAGACTACCGTGTTAAATAAAACAATAATAATTTCTTAAGCACATTTTCCATTGAATACTAGGAGACTTAATAAACAAAAAGCTACACTCAGTGAAAAGAATTTATTTATGTAGGTATAGACGATAGTAAACTTCTCGAATGTTAGAGGAATCTCTATGGAACATCCATTCTGAATGTATACAACATACATAGAATATCCTATTGAACATCTTTGCATATTACAGGAATATTCACGGTATATCCAGTTGTCAGTATACCAATATACACAGCATGTCTGATGCATATTCATGCATTTACAGAAGACATCCAAAACGTATATACTATGTATTATGTGAAGTCTGCCAAACTTACAGTTACCCCATGCACATACATAGGACATTTGCGACATACTTTTCCACATCCTATGGATATACAAAATCCCACGTGGAATGTGCATGTTATATGCAATGTATATAGGTTTGCTATGTGGGCTTCAGCTAAGCCTAGCACTAGGCAGAGGCTTAAATTTTTCGGTGCAAATGTGGCCATTAGAGATGCACTATGATACATTGAAATTCGCTTAACTAAAATATCAAAATTGTTATGGGTGCTGTTCGCTGCCATGGTTACCATCAATAAATATTATTTTATCAATACTGAAACATGTCAGTGTGTCATCATCGAAACAGCAGAACTTTCGGATTTTATTTGAAAATTAACAATTAAGTAAGTAGTTAAATTAAATTAAAATGCAATCGGTGGTTACATTTGAAAAACCGATACAACATGTCGGTTTGGCCGATTGGCATGCCAAACAGTGGGAGATTCAACAAACCAACGACACAAGGCGAAATGATGCATTTAAATTGAGACACGAAGCGCGACAATTACGCAATGAAACACGAATTCGTACCGAATGGGATACGTACCATAACAATGCCAGATTGGCCGATCGGATTACGGAGTTAAGTCGCTGGAGGGAAACGCTAGAAGGTTGTCTAGCACGCGTGGACAAGGAAATAAATTCGCTGAAGGATGAAAAATTTGCAACGGAACGCGAGCTCGATGCTCTTGGTATACCACTGGGGGTGATTTCGGAGTGTATCACGATGAGAGACTGCCGTCAAGGTACTGAGTTAACATATGATGATGGTGACACCGAATTGAAAAAAGTAAGATTCTTTTTTGGTAGGTTTATATTTTTCAAATCGGTTTCTAGGAGCTGTGTGTCGTGGAGAACGTGAAGAAGCTATTAATGGACAGATGCCAGGCCACATGGGAGAAGCTTAATAGATTAGAAGAGGTGCGTTTTAAGTTACGTTTGGATATTAATGACAAAAAGGAATCTATCGCTATTGATACCGATCAGCTAACATTGGACAAAAATTGCGCAAATATTAGTTTCAAAACTGATCCCTTAAAAATTCCGCAAGGGTAAACTTATCAAGTTCTTCATGGTAGCGTTCTAGAGATGTACTCTTTTCAGCTCCATCCCTTACGAAACATGGTTGGAACATTCGCGCTATACCAAGTTGCTAGCAGACAGCGAATTAACAGACACAGCCAAACTAAGAGAAGCCTTATTTGTGGTCCGAGAACGCGCGCGTAATGACATGAGGGCGCAAAGAGACTGCGTCGATTTCACCCTTCGCAAACGAATTTACGAAACCCAACGCGCCCGCAACGAACTGGAGTGGCAGCTGATGAAGATGCATGACGAAATGGACAAGGTGATTAAAGAAATCGAAACTCTCAACGAAGCTCTAAGGGCCAAAACGGACGCGCTGAAGCTATGCGAAACTCGCTTGGAGAACAGGTCGTACAGGCCGGGCATCGAATTGGCACGCGACGAGGCGGAGGCCGGTCTGAAGGACGAGGTTTTGCAACTTCGCCAAACCCGCAAGGATTTGGAGGATAAAATTTATTGCGCGAAGGCCACTTACAACGCTTTGGAAAACCAGCAAGTTATTATAGACAGGGACCTGGCGAATAAAAGTCATTCGCTGATGACCGATATTAGATGTCTTGATCTTAGGGCTAGACTGAAAACCGAATCCGTGTCGGAGACCGATCGAAATGTCACCCTTGTGCACATGGAAGATGAGATTCCACCAACTTAAATTAAAAATGCAGATATATTTGTAACAGACCTTGGATAACGCACCTTCCGTCCACTATACCTGTTTATTAATTGAAATATTGCAAATTATGCAAGGTAATTGAAATGGCGCACTATATCTTTAAATAAATGACTTTACTAGAATCGTATAGAATTTGCGTAGAGGTTATAGCTCACTTATTTACGTTAAACTTTGCGGATGACCAAGTGGTACTTACTATCGCAACACACGAATGATAAGGAATTTATGTTAACAAGGTTGTTGTAACGGGTGGTCGCTTTAGCCGTTTCCAAGCAAGTATTTTTGTATTTTGAAAAATGTATACAGATACCGCTTTGTACGAAACAGGAACAAAAGTATGTCTAGCCTTTAAAAACAATAACAACTCGTTCATTTTTGATAGAAACGTGTATTCTCGAGGTAAAACGTTAGAGAGGTAAGTATTGAATTGAAAGGTTTTTTTTGCAGACGAGGCTAGACTTTCGAACAGGTACCACCTGAACTTCCAAAGGCGACTCGACAGCAACTCATTTTTAATCGCCCGTTACTAGGTGTGCGAGTATCGACTGTTTGTCTACTTCGCAGGTGTCCAGATCCCTTACCAGAGTGTTTTGGCAGTCTCGCATGCCGCCGAATGTGTTTTCCACTTCATTGGTTATGAATTCCTTGATAGTAAACATCCAGATCTTGGTGATGTTTGTCTTCTGCACAACCGCACAAACCACGGAGCGTTTACAACCATCCCCAATGCCTTGAGATGCGTCTTTCTGTGTATTTTCTGACGTTCCAGAGCGTCCGCAAAGGCGTCAGCCTTCTCGGAGTTCGTGTATACCAGCTCTTCTGACTCTTCTAGACGTTCCCGTCATCCCGTCAGGAGCAAAATATCTCATCGTTTCAGGATCGCAGACGGTCTTTTTAGGACTTCTTTCTGAAGTTGTGGATGATGGTTTTGGCCTCCTCTTGAAAGTCTTCGGAACTCGGATCGGTTTAATAGATACCACTGGAAGCGAGTTCTGGAGTTGCTGGGAGGAAACTAACGTTCGAGAGACTCCGCAAAGGCGTCGGCCTTCTCGGAGTTCGTGTACACCAGCTCTGCTGGCTCTTCTAGACGTTCCCGTCATCTTTTAAAGGGAGCAAAATATCTCCTCGTTCCAGGATCCCAAACGGTCTTTTTAGGACTTCTTTCTGAAGTTGTGGATGACGGTTTTGGCCTCCTCTTGAAAGTCTTCGCAACTCGGATCGGTTTAACAGATACCACTGGAAGCGGGTTCTGGATCGTTTTTTTTTCTTCCGGACCAGGTGTCAGATCCAACCCGGAAGGCGGTTTATTTACTTCAAAAACTGTTCGATTTGGGTATATGACCCCTTATATCAAATTTTGATACCAATGATGCGTAAATTAAAAAAAATTGTTGTGGCTAGCACAAATACCACCACCACACCTGCGCATACGCGTTCTGTCCAAAAGCTTTTCAGCTCTTCCTTTTATATCTAAGAATATGTGTACCAAATTTGGTTGCAATCGGTTCAGCCGCAAATGAGAGTACAGACGGACCGACAGGCCGATCGACCGTCAAAAAGGTGGGGGATCATTTTTTATCCCAATGCAATACCTTCCTTACTGACGTGCGGGTGGCAATAATTATTGCATACCACCATTGAATAATAATATTCAATGATACCACTTAAAATAATTACGTATGAGTAAATTATTAAACAAGTACCATTTTTGGTGCCGACAATGACGCCACTTCCTTCAACCTTTCCCTCAACTATTTGATATTGAAAATCAACAAAATCATGATTTGCAGCCTGGTCCGTCAAAAAGACCAAGGAGGTGATAATGTCATGTCATTTAGAACATTAGGAAGTTACGTTAAATCATTAATATTTATGTATAGTAAAATACTGGAGCGCTATAAAATCTTAATGAATTAATAAAATTGAAAAAGTTTGTAATGAAAATTATTCCTTGAAAACCCCTCTATTAAGATACTCTGAGGTCGTTTTTTTGTAAAACCACCAGAAAAAAAGTTATAACGGCCAATTGAACATTGTTTACAAAATGTTCATCAATTTTCGTTTATAACTTTGTTATTTTTAGTTCTACGACTAAAAGTTACTGAACCAATATAGAGAGAGAGAGAGAGTTATAGAGAATTTTATTTTTATTCAAAAATGTCAGAATAAATTTTATGTGAGAATAATAGTTGGTCAGATAAACCATAAAAACCATTTGCACCCATTTTTTCAAGATGGCTGCCGTGGGACCAGGGCTGCAACCCCACTAACTTGTGATATCTAAAAAATAAAATTGCGTCCTCTGACAAATACACGCAAAAAAAATGTAACATTTCATAGGACTACTATGATATGGCCTTTAATGTTAATGTATGTAAAACAGTAAAACATATCCGTTTGTTAATATACCTAACTGTAGAGAATTATTTTTACATTTCTACAAATCGAACTTTAATCTTAATTATACATTACAGTAGGAAAACATTGTGTAGGGACCTTTTCTATTATAAATAACACATCGCGCTTCAAAAAATTTCCATGCAATTTGTAAATGATTTCTGTTCGAAAAACAAGCCTCGAAAATCCATGGAACTTCCCACGCAGTCGTAATAGAAGGTTTTTATGGAAAGGTTCGTAAACTTGCCAAAAGTAATGTAAGAGTCTGCCCCATTTACGACCAAAAGAGTCCCTGATTCGGATATGGAATTTAGTAACTTACGGGTTTGGTTGAAATCCTCACTTAAAAATAAAAACCAGAAACACGCAGCATGCAAATGCTCTTTCACGCATTAAAACCTGTCTCTCTATAAAAAAGCCTGAAAGCCGATCTCTCTCATACAGATTAGAAACTCGAGTTACGAGAAGCGCCCCAAAAATTCAGTACTATTTTGTGGAAGGTTTTTTTTTTAGCGAAATAGCCTTTGACAAGATCTTATTGATGGTAGAGTCAACACTGTGTAATAGAATACTGATTTGCCACACAAAAATGCGCTGAAGTCCCTCAACCCCCGTTGTCAAACGGGTTTCAGTTTCATTTTTAGTAAACATATATATCTTCTAAAAAAACAAAACGAATGGTAGTTATCTGTTGGCCCAACACATACAAGAACCGATTACAAAACGTAGGAGTTCATTCGTGCCACTCATATCTGACCGACTGCCTTCCAAATTCAAAGGTGCCGCGAAGTGTCCATCGTTTAGACTTGAAAGGTAGGTGGCTCCGCTCGTAGCTTTTTCCCAGAGTTGCCAACGGTACCTAAGTATAGGGTAAGTCAACGTTTTCAGTGTCGGCTTGATAGACCCCTAGGAACATTACAGTGTTATGGAAATTCTGATGGCAGATCCAGATTCTCCGACAAAGTGCCCCTAGAAGATGATAACGGTAACCGTCCATTTCCGACCGTTTGACATTTTCAGTTTTTCAGTGATATCTCAGTGATTTTCAAAGAAATATTCAAAAATTTCAAATGCGTAAAGGGGCAACTTTGCCTACACTCTATCTCTCACCGTTATGGAGATCACAATGGTGAGTCACGAATTTGAACCAGCCTGTACAATTTCAGATGGTTTTTGTATTTCTGTTTTTCATTTTGTAGTCGCAGTGGATGTATTTCTTGCACCTGTGTGTTATGCTAGGTTTATTCTTGCTGGTTTCAATTCCGTTTTTTTTCGGTCTTGGTTTGCTGTTCGGAACCAATATTTTTGCGTAATAAATTTCGTTTTTCTCGTAGCGGATTCAATTCCTTTCCCGAACAGAGTTGCCAAAGGGCCTGTTGAAGGTTGCTCCAACATTAAAAGTTTAAAACTTTAAATAACCAAAAGACAATGCGTATTTTTCGAATGAAGGTCATAGAGCATTTTTTGAAATGCCCGGAAAAATCTTTATTTTTGTCAGGGACGTAGCAACAGGAGGTGCAACTGGTGCGACGCACCAGGGCCCGGGCGCCGAAGGGGCCCGGCCCGGCGTTTACTTTGTTTAAACTATTTCTATGTTACTGTTACATAATGAATGAAAGGTATAATGTTAGAACAAGAAATTACTAGAAAATATGGGGTACAGAAGGATTTTAAGAAATTGGTTATTATTGTACTTATTCTGTTAAAATGTAAATTTAGCAATATATCGGCAGACCTTCATGAATCATAATCTTTCCTTTAAGAGATAAGCGCACTGTGGTAGGGACCGACTCTAATAGGTATGTAAAATTGTAAAATATACATTACGTAAAATAATTTTGTCAATTTTGTGTTAAATGAATAAATAAACTTCAATATACCCATTACGATTAATAATTATCATTACTTTCTTTGGCTTTTACAGTGCCAGTGAAAGAGTAATTGTATTAGTGCATGATGACCTACTAATCGTCATCTCATCATAATCACATATAAGTAACAATGAGCCACTATAAACATCTGTCTGGAGCTGAGAAGCGAAAACGCAAAGAAATTATTAAGCTGTCTTATATTGAATTGAATTTATGTTATCATGTTGGTTACCATTGTTCAGCCATACGTTTTTGTGCATTGTTCAATAAACTATTATGCTAGTGATTTTTTTTAATGATGCAGTGGGGCCCGTATGTTTGGTGTTGCACCAGGGCCCGCTCCTAAGTTGTTACGTCCCTGATTTTTGTTTTTATAAAATCAAACCTAAGCGAGTTACAACTAAAGTAACTTTGGTCCCTATTTAGATCATTTTTTAAGAATTAAAAAAAAGTGTGAATGTTGGCGTTTTGTGCGTCCGTCTGTCCTCCCGTCCGGACCCACTTCTTCGGTTTTGAACTACTTTTAGGGGAATAGTCCTAGAGTCCTGGAATTTTCTTGCAATATGTAGCCTATACCTTGAAGGTGTGCCAGTGCCAGTGTGGTTTGTAAACTATAACTTTCTGCGCGACTTCTTTCCGGGGTCAGTGAGTGGCTGCGGAAAGGATCGAGGAGGTAGAAATTAATTTTATCTTTAATGGTATTCCAATTAAAGCTCCCTCCCTACAAAAGGAACTGTTTTCTACTAACTAACGCCCTACTTTCTGACTCCTCATCAAAAGAGGGGATTGGAGGGGGCGGGGGGAGGTGAAACAGGTTTTATTCTTCATGGTACTCTAATGAAAGGTCTCAACAAAAGGAATTAATTTCTACCAACCATAGCCTCCTCTCCGACTCGTATCGTGATCGGATATAGGTAAATAATTCCTTACTGATTGTCGGAGGATGGTACTCACAAAGGGCGATTGGGACGTCTGGAAGAAACTTCTCGAGCGAATATCTCGAAAGCGCTTTGTCGGAGGAAAGTACCCATAAAAGCAAAATGAATTGTCTGGACGAAACATATTTATCTAACAAGAAAGAAATCGATAAATATAGCATATGGTACTACCTTATAACACAACCGTTTGCTAAGCTAAGCTATTTCGGTTGTTATACTTGTTTTCATTCGGCGACAATGTGGGAATCACCACACCAATTCAAAATAATCGTTACTTTATGTATGTACTGTACTTAGTTTTGGAAAATCTGAGCTTGAAGAGAAGAGACGTTCTTGCCAAAAATTGCATTTTCTTCAAAATAACTCAAAATCTATTAAAGATACGTAAAATTTTATGGAGCAGAAAATTATACGTTTTGATTTTTTGAAGATTTCTACGAGCGGTTGCACTTCTAATCGCTTTGAATATTTGCTACTAAACATTCTTACTTCCTTGTGGAGTGGAGTAGTATTTCATACTAGAGACACTCGGATCCGTTCCCCATAATTATAGGTATTTTTGTAAAGCGAATTTTATCACCTTTAAAATGGTGTGTAATTCGATGAAGAGTACATATTACAATTTCAAAGTGGGGGTAGTTGGGGTGTGGGGATGATTGCTAAAACTAGAGGTAGACCTTCCATTAAACTTCCCCCTAGCACTCTATATGGACGTGTTTTCGCAATTTTTGTCTTTTTGAATAACAAATTACAATCGGTGGTGTTTTGAAACGAAAGCACTGTAAATTTTTCCAGGTAAGCGCCGACTTGGATTAATCCATAATTCAGCAAAATCGGAAAGACGTAACAACTTTAACAATTGCACTACCTGCAACATTGTTATATGATTTAGTTTTATTTAACACATTTAAATAGAAAATCACAAATACTGCTTGATGGACGTCATTAATAAATACTTAAAATTAAAAAATAAATATCCTATTATCACAGGCAAATTCAACGGAAGAAATTTCATACGGAAATAAATAAATGGCACCGGCTGCACTCTCTATCGTGCCCTTTCTGCTATTGCACTTTGTCTTCATACTTATATCACTTTTCTAAACTACCCCAATTGACCGCGACGCTATTTGATGTTACCGGTAACCGTCTGACAGGAGCACCGTGTGTGATTTGTCGTCGCAACGTTGATGTACTTCTCTTTAAGCAGGCTGCCTTTTCCGGCGTGACCAAGCAGTCGGAAGGTGAGACGGACCTCCTCCAGGACCTGGGGCGCGCATTGTTTCGTCCTGCTCTGACAGCAACCGGAGTGCGAGTCGCATCTGTATAAAACCGTCATTTTTGGGAATACCTAAAAAAATCGAAGGAAAAGGAAATGAGATACGGATAGTAGACAAATTATCAGTTATAGCATTCAGCTACTGATGTACTAAATTTTAAATTATTATTTGAAGGTAGGTCAATTTACATAAATAAATAGTGGCATTTGCATTTATATTAAAATAAGCGGGATTTCCTCAACAGTTCAAGGCTGATTATACGGTTAGACAATCCACGTGGAAAAGATTTAAGTAAGTCAAGAGAAAATTTTGATAAGATAGTAAAAGTTGTAATACGCCACTTACGTGAGTTTGAATGTCGGGTAGTTCGTCGTCGTCCATAATTTCGTCCAATCGAAACGAACGAGGTTGCGGCGGTCCGCAAGAGAATCCGCCGACGGTCCTCTCGTGTAAACGCCAGGCGTCGACGTCTTCCGCACAATTCACTTTAACAAGTTGTAACAGTAGGAATTCCAAAAGGGTGTACCAAATCACTTTATACACTCCCATGCTCGCGTAGGCACTTTGTCTCTGAAAATTCGAACGATTCGAAGCAGTAGACGACTTTTTTTGTATTGAAATAATACGCCGATAACCTCTTGTAATGTAGTGATAGCGCTTTGAGGAGTGAACTGATCAGTTGTTCGCGGATTTTAGATCGAGTTTACGGTCTTGCAGTGAAACGGTGGTGATTAAATACCGTGCGTGAGGGAGGAAGAAGTCAGAAGTGTGACATTGTTGGGAGTTGCGGTGACTAATTTGCGGCTTATTAATAAACGTTTGGGAAACACAGTTTTTTCCAGGAGCCAATAATCGATCTCAATTACTTACATTGGAGGAGAAGGCTCGGCTACTAGTTTAAAACGTACGTAGTGAAGTGTTTACTTCTAGTCCTATCGCATTTTGCTAATTTAATGTACCGCATAGCGAGACGTACACACTATTTCCTATTGCTGTATTTAAACTACCTAATTATTGTAATCAACGCCTTTGACCCTCGCGAACAAACTAGCAACAAATAGCTGATTAGAGGTCTACAGAAAACGAATTCACGCCTTTCCTTAGGCTTTTTTGATCTTTTACCCAAGACGTTTTTAAATCAGAATTCGCGTGTAAAAGAGTACCTAAAGAAATTGAGTTGATGCAATTTGCAAGCTTTGGAATCCTATCCGATCCTACACCCTAAAATGAATGCTTGATTGTGACAAAATCTGAAAAAATTCCATTTGCTCGCTCATTTCCTGATACGAACATTCATTGCAATTAGTTACAACATAAACAGTAAGAGTAATCTACAGTGCATTTGTGTCGGCGTGATCACTTTCCCTGAATACAGGTATCATACACCCAATTAAAAATAAATTTATGGATTAGCGCAGTCAAATAGTTTGTGTCGATCGAGTTATTACATCAAATGCCTGCTTGTTATTTCCCTTAAAATAATTGGCCGACTGTACCGCACATCGGCCAAAAATATTTCATATTTTGTTCATTGCCGACTTCAACCACCAACGTTCTTTTTCTTTTTAAAAAAACGACGAAATGTACCATAATGACTCATAAATTGGCAACTTTCTCCCGCCCACCGTTTTGAGGTTTTGAAAAAAGAACGACGCACTGCTACCCTAACCTTAAGATAGCAATCTGTGTCAAAAAAACGTAGAATACTGCTGATTGCTGATTTTTGCGACGAACATTTTTTTGTACCTTCAGAGGAAGCACTGGAACTGGAATATATTAAAAGATCGAACGCGTTTCAACAGCAAAGCTGTCATCATCAGCGATCGACTGAAAGATATAAATTCTTTTCAAATTAAATTTGCAAACTGGTACAACTTCAGATGGTATAGTATCCAAAAACATTTAGGTAATCCAAAAGACCCCGTACATATGAAACATTATACAAAAGATTTGACGTTCTTTAATGTCTACTAGGCAGTAGTAATTTTAATTATACAGGATTGGTTATAAAGGCTTGTTGTGTGATCAAAACTCTCTAAACCTTCCCCATATAGTTTTTTTTTTTTTAGAGAGTTGATCACACAATATATTTCAACCCCCATTTCGAGGAACGATGGATCCAATCCAAAAAAAAATATAAAGGCTTGATAGACTAATATTGCATTTTTTTAAATAGAACAAACACCATATATATTATTCGATATTTAAATTTTTCTCTCAATTTTGTACATAATTTGTAAGAAGCATACTGTAGGTACCCAAATCCAATATTTTTCGAGTTATCGAGTTTTGAAACTAAAAGTTATTACTTTAAATCTATTGAATAAATTATTAATGCCTAGTAGATATTGAAGAACCCCAAAACTTTTGTATAAAACATATTTCGTTACTTGTATGTTTTCGCCTGTTTCCAGAATTACCAGCGACCGTGTATAATTGAGGTTTATTGGTGCCTAATGGTGTAATTGGCGTGCTCATTTCTGCTACCAACATTTTTTGAACCCTTTGTGAACTTTTTGTGGGCGATTTGACCATTTTTTCGACCTTTAAGAGGTACGACTACTGCACGAATACTGCACACTTCTTAGCTAGCTTTGGCTATACGGTATGGTGCCTAATCCTGACAACATACTTCGATCCATGCGCTATACGTAAGGTACTGCAATTTCTTGATTTGTATAAAAATAACAATCGGTTCTCTTTAATAAATTGTGTAAAAAGTATTTTATTGAAACGTTCTCTTCATTAAAACGGTTGTTCATTTAATTTAAGGGCTAACCATCAATCGATTTCGAATGATTTTAATGTCACTTTTCTTTAAAGGACAGCATTTTATCTTGGGCGCAATTGTCTCACCTTCTTTAACAACAGTGTCGTCACCATTACGAAAAACATAATTTATACAACTGCCTGCTGCCAATCGCATTGGGCTGTTTCGGCATTCAAGAACGCATCCAAGTTTTTGGTACAATGATTCCTAATGCGCTGAAAATTTGGATGACGCCAGTCTCACATTTTTTTCCAACTGTGACTGGATAGTTCCACTTACAGGGGTTGATCACCCAGCGCTCCTAAAATAAAGTTTAATTTTTACGGAAATGGTAAAAATTTTACTGTAACAATTAATCTTATGCAATGAAATAATTAATACCACGGCTAGCTCAGTAATAAATAAACATTCAATTACTCTTACCTTACGGAACGTTGGTTCTTTATGTCCTCTTATAATCTGAAACTCAAAAACCTGATCCTACGTTTTAAATCTAATTAAATATCAGGATTTTTTAAATATTCGTAATTAATCAAATACCTACCTGGTACAGATTCCTATTCAAAACAAATTTACACATTTGCTGAATGCTAAACCACAAATTTAAAACCCACCACCCCAAAAACTGGCATTGCAGGTCATGAAATTCTAAATTATCCTCTTCAGGAATTGTCAGTTGAATTTTTCCCTTGGGAGGCAGCAGTAACTTGGAAAATTGGATAGTGGTATTACGAGTTGAATTAATTTCGAAAAATGATTGGCGTAGTTTGATTAAGGAATAAACCTTGCTTTAAGCTTACTTTGATTTAATTTGTTGGAACTTTATTGAGTTATTCACAGTAATAAATTACCGATGTTCCGCAATGTATAAATGTCAAAAATGTCCCCTTGTAACCTAAGGTTTTAACTGCAAACAAAAGCTTGAATTAGTTGTCTTTAACCTTTTCACCGGTGGCCGGTTTGTTCGTAAATTTGTTGCGCTTCATATAAAAAAAATTGATTAATAATTAGCTTTTTACGTAATTTGCCACTACAAATCTGGTGCAATGGAATGTTTTGCAGTTTGGACCCCAAACGCATTTGTAGTAACCATTTATTTAAACGCGAACACATTAATACAAGCGTAGCGAATTAAGAGTCACACACGTTCGTTAAACCTGTTAAAAATGGCGGCACAGTCTCCGGTTCCGAGAACAATTCTCCCACACACTGTGGCTATACGGATTTCGGCTCGAACCTTTAATTAATACCTAATGAAGGTTTACGCGTTCACAATATGTAAATTTGCACGGATGGTTCGGCTAAAAATCAATACGTAATCGAAAAAAGAAGCGATCGACCGGCATAGATTCACTTTGAAAATTTTAGTAAGAATCTTACTCTCCCGCCGGATTTGTACTTAAATATTTAATTCACCGAATTCATTTTTTTAAAACCCAACTTAATTAACAAAAAAGTCCGCATTTTCGTCACGTGTTTGCCTTTACGCAAAACGGAACGAAACTTTTGTGGTGTGTGAGATGTGTTAGACTTTCATTATTCCCTCGAATCTTTTCGATTTTTCAGTCATGAGATCGACAAAGACCCATCGAACCTGAGTTTTTTGGTGATATATTATTTCTTCATTAGTTGAGAAAAGTATATCTTTAATTTCTTCAGTGTCTTCATTTTCTTCAGTTTTAGACAGTATATTTGGCAAAAGTGCCGAATTTAGCGAATTTTCCAGATTTTTCGATTGCTTAAAATTCACATTCTTGATATTCTTTGTAATTTTCGCAATCAGGAGGAACTGATGGGGGTATGGCGGTTGCGTCCCTTGCAAAGACTGCGATTATCACAAAGAGCCACGGATCTACTCAGACAACCCAGATCAACTATCGGCATCTTAATTGATTCGGAAACTAATGAAAATATATTAGTGCCCAGGCAAACACTTGAAATGCATTACCTTTACAGATATTTGCATGCAAACATGAATAAATCCTAGGCTAGGTACATGAGGTTGAGGATGACTAATTTTGGCAATGAACGATGATTATGTAGTTTAAAAGGCATTCTAGATTTTTCCTGAAACCGTTAGCGGCCTTAATTCATTTAAGCAGGTGTCAATAGTTTAATTGCTCGAGCGGTGAAATATAGGTACTTCCCGGTCTTGCATTTGCAAGTACTTCTCCCAGCCCTTTATTTTGGGGAAGAACCGACGCAAATGCGATCGAGCTAAAGTTATTTTTAGTTCACTAAGACAATGACTAACATTATTCTAAGCAGAACACTTTTTTTGTGTACGTGCATGTGTATTAACACTTTTTGAGTGCGCCAGACTCATTCAGACATTGCGTAATAAATGTGTCACAGACTGAAATTCGTCAATTTCACACCATGTTAATTGATATTGTTAACCATGCCCATGTATGAAATCATTTGCATGCTTCTAGAGTAAAAATTGACAATTCAAATTTATTAGGATTTTCCGCTTATTTCCCCAATTTTCTAGCAAAAATATCGCAATTCCATCCAAAAATAGAATTACTTAAAATCGGAGTAAAACGGGGAACCAAACTATGAGTGAAAAATTCACATGATTAATTAGGTATAAATTTAAGTCCACCACTCTTCCGGTGCGGTGGTAGTAACTTGGGTTAGGTAATCACAAATGCAACCTTGTTAATATTGTTATTGTAATTACACCTGTATAATTGGCTGTTTTTTAAATCAGCAACAGCAATTCTGGTTAGTGCACGAAGCAATCTGATTAAATATTTATAACTGATTGATGGAAATTATGCGAGAATTCCGCACGTGCCCAGTACATCTTCGAGCGCGCGTCTGTTTTATGGAGAACGAGCGAAAATATTTGCATATTTAAATACACGAAGTTAATCTGGTCAGGGATTTTCATTAGTATTGAAGGAAATCCACAATCTATAAGTACATGGTCAATAAATCGACGTCTTGGGTTCCCAACGCCGACGTTAAAATTCAGCCAGTGTGTTCTTGCACAATTTAAACTAATACCGTCACTAGTTGCGCTTTGAATTGCGTCATGATGATATCGTAAGTATTGGCCTGTCACGAGTGAAATGATTAGATTTTCCTGCTGGTTATAACTTTGAGGTCTATGCGGTTATGACCTCCGTTGCATATTAATTAAGCATTACACCTACGTAGGGCAATAACGTGGGATAAATTTAGAATTGCGGTTTCTTGAATCACTAGGTCGTCTCAACCATCACCACGTCACAAAAGAAGGATAATTCTTGCCTTGCTGCAGAATAAATTTATATACACCAACTTCAGACATGGGATATGCCATGGGGTGCCTCAAGGCTCTGCTTTTGGTCCGACTGTATTTGTGTTTGAAGGACTTATTCTCTGGCAAACCTACTATACGTTTGCCGATGACACAGCTTTTACCATTGTATATAAAGAGATTCTTCATAAGGATTCTACTCTTCAAATGTCGAATTTTATAAATCAAATTTTAATTGTAATTTGGTTGCTAGATGCTTTACTGCTCTAATGCTTTGATATGGTCAATTTAAAATAAAAGTACGTAAGTAGCCAAAGTATCTTTGTATATCAGCAGTTAAAGATCAGAGTTGTAAATAGTAAAATACAAATACAACTAAACAGAGTTGTATATAGTATAATAGATACAACTCTGTGAATTGTACTCAATATAGTAGTAGTGAAATATTATTCCTACTTTTATTTACTTATGACTATCAATTTCGACAAGATCGATAAATTAACTACCCACACCGATAATAATCAATATTGTCGATATTGTATGAATAATCATCACAAATTGACAGCCCTTCGGATGAACGATTTTGTTTTTCTGCGTGTATGTCAAATATTGAACTGTGCCATGTGGGTCTATTGCGCGTAAGCATCGATTTTTAAATTGAGTTTCTAATTTTCATGTTTCATGTTAAAAACTCTAGAGATACCTACCAAATTTCGGCGAAACCACGATTTTTTCCCACTCCCGTTTCCGACTAGGAATTTTGGAAGTATTTTTACAAAACTAGAAAAATCAACGTAAATTCTTTAGTGCCACCCTTCCATTTGTTATGGTTATTTTTCATCCTTAGAGTCACGGAAATGGATTAAATACAACCCTGCAAAGGGGACGAATTTACCTTATTTTATTGGTCTTCTGCGTAGGTAGCCGATTCGGTTACAGGGTAGCTTTACGTTTGAGTTTTCTAAAGATGAGTACTCTTGGAACTCATTAAATGGAAAATTCTGGTACTTTGCTACGAACTTTCGTCGGAAGCCCGTGCACCAACCGTGGCTTCGGTTCTCCTTTACAAAAAAAGTCATTTAATTACATAAATGAAATTTAATGGTAGTTTACAAGCTAAATATGTAGACAGTGACGGCAGCAATAGTCGGCAGAACGGCGACAGGATACGGCGGAACGCGAGTGGTTCACGCGCCACCAGAAGTGTTCGGTTCTCTTGCTTTCTGGACAAGATGCGGTCGGCGCTGCTAAGCTCCCGGTAACTCGAATGGAGAACGGAATCCCGGAATCGGCGGAATCAAACGGTTCCAGCAAATTAGGGACGACCTAAAATAAAATTATGGCCCACGGCTCCTACAGCAATTTCCCTAGAGCGAATGCAAACAATAAACACACTTGAATTTATTTTCACAATAAATATTATTGCACGCCCTGTATATACAATATCATCAATAAAAAATTATGTTGGTATCTGGATGGGTTGGTATCGCCGTCGACTGTTGGCTGTCAGATGCTTCAAGATGGCGTCGATCGGGGTGCGGATTAACGGGAGTCGCGTTATTTTCAGCTGCTTGCTACAAGTTTAACGGTTAGAATGGTTTGGCCAGGAATCAGATAAGCTAGAGATATATGTTATCAAATTATTTCCGATACACAGTCCGTCAGGGTGGTATGATATTCGGTATCTGAATGGTACACTGGATGTGACGTAGCCACTACCACAGTGTACCATCCACGATGTCGAAACGAAGCCAAGGAACCGCAAAGTTGATCCAAACGGGCCTGGTCTTGGACTCTATTCGTCTTTAACGAGTTTGATGCAGGAAAAGGTAGTTTGACGATACGGGATAAACAGAAAGCGGTTTGAAATGAACAAAGTAACCGGTTGAATGGTTTTACGTTTTCAGGTTAACAGGTCTGAAAATCAGGTTCTCGGGTGAACAAGTGACAGGAGGAAGTGTCCTCTGAAACAGAGGAACCTTCTCTTTATACAACAGTGATTATTGAAATGAATGGGAAGTGGAATAGTTATTTACCTAACAAGTTCGGTAAGTTAATTTTCCCGCATGAGCACTTTGTTTGCAGCACGACCGTAGGGAGTGCTGCATTTAGTGCGAATGCGGGAAAATTCTTTCCGAAAGAGTTAGGTACAATATTTTTTGTAACGAATTGCGTAAAAAAAGGTCAAAATTAATAGTTTTGTAAATTAGCTTTTTTTTAATCACAATTTTAAACACAATCATATGTTTGGTTGGTAACATAATTTTGTAACTACCCACTTTTAATAATGCACTGGTCACATTTAAAACTTCCACATCTTTGGTTAATACATATTTTGCCTTTGTAATGAGTGCTACTACTGGTCACGGCATTGCATCGTTTGCACTGAATATCTTGAGTTGCGTAAATACACTCGTTACATTTAAAATCCTTGGAAGCTTTGTGTGTGTTAATATGTGCTTTCTTAAACTGCATATGCGAATAGTTGCAGAATATCACTGGTCACATTTTAAGACGTTTTAACAATAAATTTTACTTTTTCTTGAGTTCCAATTCTGAAAAATAATTTGATTGCGTTATGAGTTCTTGTTTATATATTTACGTAAAACTTAGTGTACGTCTGTTTCCGATTAATCGCACTAAATACCCTCAACCAACGGTTTAATTGATTTTACAGCAGATGACAGTTAACCATGACATGACGTTCGTTGACTTCAATAAGTACTACCAACCGAAGAACGCGCATAACCCCTTCTCTCCAGCGGAAACTAAAAAACACCGCGATGCGGGAAAGTCGTTTTCCCGTGCATCGAGGATGCTTGGAAACATTATCTTTCCATTCAATGAGTACAAAAATGTTATTACGCTCAATGCTGTGTTATTGTTAGATAGTGACATCTAACGATCGAAGAGGCTGTTATCTGTAACCCATGTAACGAATTACTATTAATTGTACTTATCCAAATAGACGGAATGAAATCTGCAAATTCGGCAGTCCAGCAACGCCCTTTTGTTCCTTGGAATGTGAGGTCAAGCGGCGAAATCTATCACGTTTATAATTTCCTTAAACTGCACGACCTTGCCTGATTATTGCTGGTTTTCGTAGACTATTAGAAATGAAAATCGATTAATGAGTAATTACCGGACATAAAACTTTACACGATTGATTCTCTCTCTTTTTCCTTGCCAACAAATCTTTCGGCAGCTGTAAAAATAATTTAAATATTTCTACGGGAAGGGTTGAAAACGGGTAGTAACATACGGGCTCTTGTTTTCCTTGAGCTTAACGGGCGACTCTACAAATTAACCCACTAATTTCTCCCTCCTCTAAATAGAAATAAATATTGTCGGAGCGACAATCTTTGTAACGAAGCGCCCAACTTAATGCGCTTCTAGATACTAGGTGTTGATCTATAAGTGATCATTAAAACTGATAATTAACAAGCAGAAAGCGGGCGCTTCGTTACAACTCCTTTGCAGAAGATGAATTGGCCTTTTTGAGATATTATGAAACAAAAATGACTGCACCATTGAAGTTTTCGTTGGACACAAATTTAATAGAGCTAGCACGAGATATAACTATTGCATATAGCGCAGCAGACTCGTCCGCCATGTTGGAGCCCACTGGCAATTGACGTTTGCGAAACGTTCCATGTCCTGCATGTATAGTGTTATTATTTAAAGAAAACCCATTGATTTTTTTAACGTTGATTAACGTATAAAGAGACCTTACACCTTAAAACACCTTTTTGTGCACAGATTTGGATCACCCATTAATTCTACCTAAACTTCCGTCAGATTGGCGTTAATTGGCGTAAAGATTATTACCGGAAATCAGAGCAGAGGCTTCCACGGCCAGTGTCATTAAGATGCGAACGACTTCCGGGATAAGACCGTGTCGTAACATCTACTCGCAGTTCGTTTTATCACCAAATTCGTTTTTCCTTTGAAGTAAATTGTGCAATATCGAAAATTTTACGAAAAAAAAAGCCAAACTGACCTCTTTGAGAAGAACGCTAATAATACCCTAGTGCAGTAGCCCGTATTCGACTGAAAGACCCAGCAAGTAGTTGATATCTTAAAATGAGGTAATCGCATTTTTCTTAGATTTGTATGTTTAACCCATTACCATGCCTTTAGGGGGAATAAGAGTAAAATTTTGGTAATGTAAGTTATAAAAAAGGCCCTTATAGACCACCATGAACCTTATAGTTCAATGTCCGCTTTCCGAAAAGGGTTAAATTAATCATTTGAGCTAGCTGTCGGTACCTTTGGCGCAAAAATTTAACATTACTGTACAAAGTCAACATTTAATAAAACGATCCAGCATTTTTAATCCCTGAAATGTAACCACTGTGGATTTTGACGCTAAACGGTGGAGATAAAAAAGGGTGTATTACAAATTCTCGCATCGCTCAGTTGCCTCCACAACCCAGTAATTTTGTAACGCATTTTTTCAATTTACTTTTTTATGTTGACGATATAATTACTCTAAAAGATGCAGGAATTTAAATGATGGCACGGCTGTAAGAAGAAATATTGGGAAACAGTTTATTGACAGTGGGCTAAAATTAAGTATATAAAAATAAAGCGGAAGAATGAGACTAACAATATAAATAATCCACATTGTGTCTAGTTTTTAGGAGTACATAGGGTAAGTTTTTCAAGTGTTACAACTTACAAGGCAATAGCTCGAAAACGGTTTTAAATATTTTCATCAAATGTTGGTGACTTAATAAGGGTATGGAGACAATTTTTTTAATTTTTAATTTCATAAAAATATTTAAAACCATTTTGGAAATATCGCCTAGGTAACACTTTAAAAAACTCACCCTGTATATAATGTTCTAATGTAATTGATCAGATCACTGTAATTAGCTTGGGAGTAAATTGTTAACATCCATCTGTGGTTTCTATTGATACTTCAATTACAGCACATTATGGTAATTTTAAATCTTAATTATATATCTTGTTACTGGCATAAATTATACTAGTATAATATACCTACTCAATTAGATAGGATTTATCACCGGTAATATTATAAACTAAGTACTAATATCCCTTTTCAAGTTATGTTATCAAAATTCCCATACGGACAGACAAAAGCCTACCCTACGGTATGCGGTAATTTTAAAGTTTTTTTATAGAAATTTTCCATGGTAATTATCTTTTTTTCGTCTTAATTGACATTGCTCTGTCTTTCTGTTTTGACGAATTTATAATTTGGATTTTCCAACCGAACCTAGAATTCTTTCATCTTGCGCATTATTTCTTTTGCCGTTTTAATAGAATTACCTAATTGTTTTGTAATTTTCCCACCACTAAAGAATTTTGCTATACGAGGTGTATAAACACAGGGCGGAAGGAACAGTTGAATGAACAAATCTCATTCGTTTAATTTAAACCTAGTGCCCTAGTTTTGATTGTCAATGAATATCCTCGTGCGTAAGGAATGCCAATTTTCTAATTTGTTCATGACGTAATCTCCATGAAACACTACGCACATAGTACACGAGTAAAAAGCACCGTAAATTGCTTACACGAAATCATTTTCGCCTATTGGGTGAATACTCAAAGTATATCTTGGATATTTTAAAACTGTCAATTAAATGTATGCAAAATTCCCACGAGGTTTTTGATTCTTTATAAATACTTGTATTATATGTAGCAGATTTCAGAGAATATTGGCGGTAATTTTTGGTAAATCTTATGAAAATCGGAGAAATAAAATCTGATGAATATATGCAAATCTATTCGTAATGAGGGGATTCAGCGTGTGTAACATGTTAGTCATCCTAGAGTACTAAACAGGTTGGTTATTGAATCATCCAAGATTATCAACAACGATTGTGAAATTCATGTTTAAATTACTTCCACCTGTTTAAAGTTGCGATTTTTAAAGATGGCATGTGGAATGTTCGTCCAAAAATGGATTAAGTACTTTAGAATCGAGTGTAAGTGCGACGACCTTTTCAGACGGGTAGCTATTTCCATGCGCAACTATGGATGGGGTCACTTCTTCAGTTCTTGAAGATTTTGCATTCCTCCGTCGTGAATTAATCTTAACCAAATTGAATGAAAAGTCAGGTTACAGTAGCGTGAGGCAGTTTATTGATTTTGATTGATGTAAAAAAGACTACCTAATCAACTTTGCTATTTCGCAATCGTTATCGTTACCGCTTTATCGCAACCTTTAATCATAAATCTTGCTGGGATTCCATGGGAATTCCCAACACAAGAAGTGTACAGTTGTATGCATTATCTGACCACGATATATCGAATGGGCATGAGTAAAAGGAGGTCGTGTATGTTGTGGTGAATGCTTTCATTTCTATCTAATCTAATCTAATCAAACCATAGTTAATCCAATCAATGGGGAGCTGAAATGTCAAAATGTACCTAGTCTATTTTGCATTAAATCGGGGACTTTTGTAATTTGGCATGTTCGTTCAGTTTTACGTCCTGAATAATATATTAAGTTTGCAGCACCGCACTGTCCTGTAAAACGTCACCATTAATCAATAATTAATAAAATTCTAGATCCAGAGAAATGTCTTGCGGATAGGCTTGTTTTTCTCGGTACATCCCATCCCGGCGATTTATACCCGGCGACGACCTATCTCGACGACTATTACTTTCTCGGCAATGCACACCTAACGACGTCTGTCCAACCCCATTTTCCTTTTGTTTTTTTCAGACATAAACAATGATATACTGTAGAAGTTATGAAATTGGGTACCGAAAGTGGTTGTTATTGTTGAAATATGCAAGGAAGCTCAAATAAGCCGTTTTGTTTACACAATTTCCAACGGTGTAAAGGACGCATTTTTTTGAAAATTGCGTTTTACCGCTTACCTACGTAGGTAGATACCAGAAAACTTTACCTAACTATAAATGGCATAATTTCATTTATATTATTATATTTATATTATATTATATATTCAGATTGTATTATATCTAGAAAGGAAAAATCACACTCTATACAATAACAAATAAGAAAACTTAATTCCGGTGAATTGTTTCAATATAATAAACATGAATTTACTTCATATGTTTACCGCGTCTTAAATGTTTGCCAACCCCCCGATCGCAGGGTTCAAATTGCCGGGACGACCGAAGCCGGGATTACCCATCGCCGGGTTTAGATGGCCGGGATAACCGAAGCCGGGAAGTAAATGGTCGCCGGGATGGCTTGTCGCCGGGAAATCGATGCCGGGATGGTCATCGCCGGAATGACCGTAGCCGTGTTTTTCTAACAACACTGGCTGCGAGAATTGCATCTGTGGTTCCAAAGCCTTGAAATACTCCGCACTGGTTGGGCGTAATTCTTATGATCGATCGAAGGCGAGCGTCAAGAATCCGTTCGAATATCTTCATCTCGTGACATAGTAGTCTGATCGGGCGATAATTTGAGCGATCGATCGGTAACATCGCTTTTGCCCTTCCACATTGGTACCGTGCTGCTTGTGAACCAGGCCTCAGGCGTTTTATCTTCTTGAATTACGTTGTTAAAAAGCCATGTCTTGACCATCAGATCTGTTTATCGATGAAGCGCCGACCTGGTTTCGTCTTTCCTAGCATTTCCGTTGCAACTTTGTGGGTTTTACTGATGACGTCGTTCTAAATGACACCCTCTATGGGAGAATATTTCAATTTATTAAGTGCGAATCTGGGGGATTAGTTACGAACAATCACATTTTTGGTTTAGTTTACTTAAATTTGTGTCTTAGTGTTATTTTTCTTTTTAGAATTGTTTGTAATTGCGTATAATTTTTTGTTTAAAGTTTTTCGCTTTTGTAAACTGTTTATTTAGATTTGTGTGTTTAATTGTAAAACGTGAAATTTCGTGATAAAATGTAGGCAGATCCGGTCGTTTGCGATAAGAGGATTAGTTATCGGACGAGATTTAATTAGCGCACGTGCTCTTATCGCTGTTAGAAGAGATAACGGAGATGCAGATGTTGTTATGTATGACGTATTTTCTTCGTGAGTCGTTCCTTCGAAACTGATGTTATCAAGTTTGATTTTGATTGGCGGAGTTTTTTGAGAGGTCTTGAGGAAGGAAATTATTTTATTCTGAGGGTGGTGTTTCGTTAAATACGAGTAATTTACCTAAAAACGGGTCTCGATGACTGTTGGAAAGCGTGTACGTTTCTTTACGCTATTCGGGCTGTCCACCCGATTCAATTAGCTGAAAGCTTGGGTAAAATGTCGAAACTTGTGGCGTCTTCCAGCAAACTGCAATAGAATCGATCGTGTTAAATTCCCGAATTTGAGTGTTTGATATATTTTCCAATGGTCGAATTGATGTAATATTGAGCGGAAGCATCTTTAACCAATCGATTACCCGTTGTGCCGACAATTTGTTTTTGGACGTTCGGTTAAAATTTTTTCTGAAATAGACTTTTAATACGGAAAACTCAAGCATTTCAAATCGGGAACAAATATCGACCATATAGTAAATTTTGTAGTCATTTGGGATGTATCCAGTTCTTTTCTTTTGTGTACTCTCTGAATATGAGAGTCTTTGCAAGGGGGTTAATATTCAGCTGAATCCGGGGAAATAATCGGCCTACTGCAGATGAGTGTGCTGTAAATCATCCCGTAGAATCATTAAGATCTTAAGGGCAGCCGAACGTAGATCGTGAGAGAAATATACCTGGAGCACAAGCTTTGTTACCTCCGTAGGAGTTATTTTTGGTTACACCAGGAACCCGTGGAATTGCCGACACAATTTATCGTTAGCGGGGACGTACCTTCAACCTTTTTTTTTTGTTAAGACCTAAATATCTATGAATAGTTTATTTGACCCACATTATGTAAGTGGAAGTTTTTACGTGTAATTAGTATGCTTGATCTTTAGGACTGTTAAACTATCAAGTACGAATTACTCTAGAGAATTAATCACTTGTAAGGTAAAGAGCTCGTTCCTACGATTGACTTCAACACCTCAAGCTACCGATTATAGTACATCATTTCAATTGTAATTTCTAGTAATTATACTTGTCGTTGCTTAGCGGTACGAGGTGTCACATAACTTCAGGGGTTGTTGGTGGGTTAATTTTTGTGTTAATAGTTCATGGGAAGATTTCATTTTTTGTATTTTGCATACTCTGATTAATAAACAATAATTTTTCTTGTGGGTCAATTGTTGACTCTTTTTATACTGAAGCTACCTTTCCTAATTCCGGTGGCTGCAGATAAAATTGTTAGGAATTAGGTGGCGCCCGAAAGACTTGAATCGAAGCACCAGTAAGTATTAGTGGCGGAGATTTACTTGGAACCTTTTATAATTTGTGGTCAAAGTTTTTAATTCACTTACCTACTACCCTGAGTAAGAGCATATCTCTACGCTGTTAACTATTTGGCTAATAAGCTAGCTGGCCGATCAGCGGCGTGTGTTGATTTCAAAGTGGACACCGTTGGTTTTTATACGAGTACACTTCAAAATCCTTATACATTTATGACATCTATGGAAAGCGGCAAAATGCTGGTATAGTAGATTTGAAAAAACTGTTCGACAATTTTGTTCCTTAACTCATCAAGTATCTAAACAAAGAATTTCGTGGAATTCTCTCCATTTTCGTTGTACGACCAAGAATTGCAGTGGAATTGTTTTTTCGGATTTTCAAACACTAATTTTGTATTCGTGATTTTCATGTTCAAAAACACCCAGATACCAAATTTCGTCGAAATCAGAATTGTTTTTCGCATCCCCATTGAGGGGTGCGCCCTTTCGCGGTAGGAATTTTGAAAAAAATCGGAAAGGGCATGCCCGAAAACCTATTCAAAGACGTGCCACCAGTCTTTCTAACTCTTATGGCTACTGAGAAAATAAATTAAAGAAGAAATGCAAAGTTCACCACTTTTGAGGGGGTGGCTCCCAAACGAAACACGATGGACCCTCGGTTTATTTGGAAAAAGTGCTTGTTTTGATCCCCTCTATCACCCAACTTTCATTTACATACATATATGTAACAGTAACACTCTGTATCTAGAAACAGTGCTATTCATTAGGTGCAAGATTCTAATAATTGTTACATTATTAATTACATATACTTCCTTCATATCTGATAAATGACTACATAATCGCTATTCCAAGAATGTTCAATTCAGAATTACATCATATCACGAAATTTCAATTCAACTTTCTTTTAAGATCCGTATACAACCCGGATACTTTACATTGAACTCGGTTAATGAATGATGCATATGAAGGTGGAACGTATAATTACCAAATGTAAATGTACCTATACCCAACTTGATCTAAATAAAGGTGCCAGTAAATTAATTTTGAATTTATAAGTACATCCACCTGATGTACTAAGTGATCCCAAGTCTAGTCTAGAGAATGGTCTTCGGTGAATTGAATACAGAAAATTACCATTTTCATTAATGGTTTAACGCATTCTATTTTCATCTCACCATTCAAGTCTAATTTTAAATTCTACGTAGGTCAATTATTTATATTCACTATAGATAGCGTTTGACTTATAACAATATTTATTGCCCTTTTTCACCCAAAAAGGTGATAACTTTAATGGAACAATTCATATTTATGATCGGAAAATCGAATCTTTTAAGTGAAGGTTAATGTAGTGTAGCACAAAAATAATGAAACGATTAACTTTTTTGCGCGGGAACGAATTGAGAGCAGACAAACGTGAACAGAATTGTTGATCTCCTTGGTAATGTTCTGTTGTATCTGTGTTATAACCCATGTTTCTATAATAGGGCTGCATTTTTTCAATTTGTCGATTATTTCGTTGTCTGTAACAGGTTGTTTCCTTTTTTGGGTTTAAGTAACTTAGTAACAGCTGTTCAGGATTAAAAACTGTTGCCAGCAATAACTTCAACAACATTCAAAATGCCAAAGCGATTCGCTAATTAAAGTCGTTTCCTTGTTTAGTCGGAATCAGTAAAATGAACGCATTGTACCTAAAAATGACACTTTATTATTCTTTATTCGACCCTTGGAAAATGCAGGAGACGCCCATACGGTAAGTAGAAGAAGAAAGCAACAACATATGCATTAGTTAGCGGTGTGTACGAGAAAACAAATGCAGGAGAGCCAAACAATATCTTCCCTTTTAATGGAACTGGAACAAGCAAAAAACTCGCAATTAAATGAAGCGGTAGAAATTATTATGCAAGAAAAAGCAAAAGCTGCAAATACGGTGCGGTCGACTTAATGTAGAAGCAAAAATCAAACGGTATGAATGCAAAATAAATTTATGGAAAGTATCAAACATTGATACTGTACTTACAAATGTAACTAGCAAAACATCATAGGCAAAGGAATCTTGCGTTTTGGTTAACCACCAAAGGCAAAAAAATCGCCTCTAAACAACGCCTTTACCTTCGGCCATGGCATGGAGGGAGCGTAGGAAATTCCAAGCCGGCTGGCGTATTCTGTTATCTACATCCAAAAATTAAAACTTCTTTAATTAATTGTGTGACCTGCTGACTTTCTAAAAATCTGTAATTGGCCTTTACGTTTAAATTAATTATGAGCGCTTCTTTTGAAACTCGACTTAATCGGATGATGTTCACTGCATCTCATTTAGTCAGCTGTCACTAATTACACTTACATAATTTGCAGAATAATGTTGCTAAATTCATGATTCTAATTAACACCATTGTCTCTTGAAATTTCTCAGGTCTCTTTATCAAATGGATAGCTGCATAGGCTAGCAGTTTTAATGTTCGTTTTAAATTAACATAGGAAACTAAAACCGGCTAATAATGACTTAACAGAGCTGAAATTCTAAAATATTAATTCGCCACCGTCTTCTAAATGACAAGAGCTTTCGGACGCAACAAAAATAATTGAAATATTTCGACGGGAACGGTTGCAAACGGAGAATTAATTATAGCAAATATTTTCGGGACGGCACTTTTCGTAACGAAGCGCCTCCAGATACCGGGTATTACGTACCGGGTGGTAAATGGTGAAAGTATGTAAACTTCTAAACTGAAAATACGTACTTCGTTGCAGGGAACAAAGTGTTTGTTTGTGCCTACCGATCAATTTTGTGTAGATAGGTATGTGTATACCGGGTAGCTGATAAGTCTGGAAATGGTCGAGTATCGCTGATAATATACAAGATTTCGAAAAAAGTTTTATACAAAAGTTTTGGGGTACCTCAATGTCTACCGGGTGTAATAATTTTAATTATAATGGGTAGATCGGTAATAACTTGGTAATTGCGATATCATATATGTAGAAACAGCTATTTTTTCATGGAAAGTTGTTAAAGGCCCTAAAGGTTTTTACAGCAAATCAACAGCTGTTCAATGGTTTGGAAACAGTAACAAGGAACTATAATCAGAAACCCTTAAATGTCATGAGTTGTAAGTTATTGTATCCTATACAGGGTGTAACAATTAGGTACCTATGCAAAAGAATTGGTGATAGGGGTTTTTGTTATTTTCGTTAGTTGTCTTCTGTGTTGATCCGCTATGCATAATAACTCCAAAAAAAGGAGCAATAAATTTTCTAAGTTACGACTTAATGCTCTGCTAGCTACTTGCGGCCATACAGTTCTATCTATGATACCGAGCTAAGTCTAGAACAGTTTGTCGTGTGACCAAAGTGGCGTTTTGAATTTCGAATTCTATTTACAAAAAAATTCAAGATCTACGAAATCGATAAACAAAAAAAAGGTTAAGGAACAGTGACTCACACTGGCATAGACGGATGACAATTATTTTGCAACCGTGTGAAAATGCGGTAAACAATTCATGCAGTAGCAATATTTTGATCGGCATTTTTGAAGCACGTGTTAAGGGACGTCAGAACTAATTCTCTAAACATAATTTTGAGTGATTTCCGGCCAAATCGCTCATAACTTTGCGATGTGCGGTAGGTACATTATAAACAATCTATTACTGTGAGTAATGTAATGTAAATAACGTGAAAACAATCACGTCGAAAAATGTAATTCATGATTATTAGTGTAGATACACAGAATTAGTTTGGTCACGAAAATGGGATACGGACTTAAATTTATGAAAGGAGTCGAGTTGGCATACCTACCAATTTTCATGCAACGAAACACCTTGCATGCGATTTCAAAAAGAAACAAGTGGATTACACCATTGCACTAGACGACGTCTACAGCAAATGAGAATTACACAATCAAAAAATGATATGTAATGCCCGCGGTTAAAGATGTAAATAAAGAGGGAATCCGGTGATTCACGCGTGTGAAAAGTTGCTGAAGAATTCCAATTTAACCACAGACAGTTTAATGGTACGTTTATTTATCAATCTTATGAAATATTGAACAACACTTGTAAGAAGCGAAAAAATATGCGAAATATGCCATAATGGTAGGTATGTGATGAATCACAAACGAGATGCATCAGTATGGAGACCGCTTAATTTATCTTCTTTGGATAGATAATTAAGTCAGGATGTTATGGGAGGTTACTAATAATTCTCATCGTACCCATTAGGTGCATTGTATTTTATAATGTAAAATATTCAAATAAGTTTCTTTTAGTTTTGTTTCGTACCTATATGACCAATAGTTGGCTTTCAGATTTCGAAAATTGATCAATATAATTGCGCCCCAGGTGTGAGTCGTAGGTATATAGAAAAAAATAGGTCTTAAGACGGTACTACAACAACATGAATATATGCAGGGATTTTGTTAAAAAATAAAAAATTGCAAAAACACCGCGTCCACTTATCTAGGGGAAACTTTAATGGAAGATTTATCTTAGTTTGAGCATTTACCCCCTATACCCCAGCTACCTCTACTTTACAGAAATGGTCATAAAATCAAAGTTGGATGCTCGGTTATGAATTAATTAAAAGAAACCAAGACAAATACAAAATAATAATTATTTTTACATTTCACATTTATCCCAGTACTTTTAGGACGAAAAGTGGGTAGATAGCCCACTAATTCATAATGAGGTGAAAATTTGAGGATGAACTCTTTAAGACAAGTAAAACCAACCCTGAAAGGTCTCATAACTAACGGAAGGGTTATCAAAACAGCTCAATATTCCAGTACCACTTTTTTGTAAAGAAACCCTACTTACCATCACCATGGCACACATAAAATACCTATATTTTATCTGTGACCATGGACTGCAACCCACAAGAATTCACTCAGATCAACTTTACAAAGATAAATAATACAGGGTGAGATCCATACTAAAATCTGACAGAATGCATGCTAGGAATTCTTGGATATAAAAATATGTTGATTTAAAATCAGAATTCAAGAAATTCATCCTATTCTTACTCTGTCACAAGAAGTGTTGTCATCACTCATCACCATGGACAGTTTGGTTTTTTACTTTAAATCCGCCAGAGCTCACCACGCGCATATTCTGTATATATTAGTCAGAGGTTTGCTGTGCACCTCAGTTCTCAGTCAGCACAGGAAGTGACCGTTGCCTTGCTTCGTCGGAACTTGTTTTGGTGGAACAGTGTTAAATGAGGTGCGTATTTTTTTTATGTATCAACACCATGCACCTCGCTTTGTTGTTATTTTGTAAATGTGCCGTCGTTTTGTTAGCAAACGCCGGTTTTTGTTGTTTTATCGTTTGACAATTTTTTTGTTTGATTGTTATGAGGTGTTAAGTGTCGTTGGAACATTCTAAAAGGCAAAAAAAAGCGAAAAGAAACTTGATTCGGCTCAAAAAGCACCAACATATTGATACTCTTTTTTTCATCAATCTCATCGTATAGGTTGGTCAAAATGCCTCGCATTTTAAAACTCCGCTAGAGTGTCTATGTTTCACATAAATTCCGCCACAAATTGGGTATTTTACGTTTGTGTTTTCAATTTTGGGATCTAATCTATTGTTGGGTCCAATACGATTTTTTGCACTTGCATTTTGTTTGTTTTTATTAATAAACATTTCAATCAAATCACTCCTCGAATAAGGAAGTTCGATTCTAGAATGTGGACGAGCAATATAGGGGACCAATGGACCGTACCCTTCTACATTGATTTTCAGCGGAGATTTAGTGCGATCTTCTCGAAACAAGACACGCCTCATTTACTCTAACTGCGTTTCTATTGTTCCGCAATCATATTCAATACTTCAAAAAAATACAAACCAAACCTGAGTTTAGTCTATCAGTAACTCCAAAATAACTAAAATACGACAAAAAATCAATACACCCAATTATCGGCACTGTAGTGGGCTCCCGTTACACTAATTAAGAATTGACAATTGTGGTTGTACCAGATTTTTTTCGTTAAAGAAACCGCATTAGGAACTGTTTGGCGCTGCGCGACGTTTCGGCGGAGCGCGTTTCGGCCTTAATCATATTAAAGAAGACGTGCGAGAATTTAAGATTAGAATTAACAAAACAATTGCCCTCCATTAAGTAAATAAGTGCGGTATCGACAGTATCCGCGCCTTTGCCTTAACCTACCGATTGCGGCCGAGTACGGTACAATCATTCTTAAAGCTCTTCTCACCCTAACTTCCAGTTCTTCACGAGAAACAACTGGTAGAAAATAAACTTTCTTTTTTATATGATCCTACACCTATAAGTCCAGTGGCGCTATATCTGGAGATCTAGAAGACCAGTATGGTGGATTTGTAGATCTAATCATAAGTTTATTAGTAAGTAGAATTGCAATAACAATTATTTACACGTCAATAATAAAAATAGTAGATATATAAATATAACATATAAATATAACAGACACAGACACACAAGTAATTACAAAGAAAACGAACACATAGCCGTAACAAATTCACGCTAACAGTAGATGACTCTATCCAACAAGAATGCCTTAATCCTGTTTTGAAATTGGCCAAGGTTTAGGCCGCTTTTCATTTGATCCGGAGGGGCGTTGTAAAGTGCCCCCACCTGTCTTCCAAAATATTCAAAAACAAATAAGCCATGGGTAGAATGAGCCGGCGATCCATTCAGGTGAAACCACTAGTTTTCCCCAGGTAATGTTACCAAGAATGGTACAATGACATCTCCTAACGGAATTATTTCAAGGCTTCCTAGGAAAATTATGCATAATGGTCATAATTTTAGAAAATCTAAAATAAAATGGAAACAGATTTAAAAAACAATGACGGAAAGCATAACATATATGTAGGTATGTATAGGGAATGTAATAATTCATCGATGTATAGAATTTTTTCGACATTTGAATATGCAAAAAAATAAAACATGTTGTATTTGAAAAAAACTTTTTAAGGTTTGAAGTTATTAAAATTGACACCCTGTATAAAGGCGATCAAAGTTTAAATCAGTCTCGTGTAGTATCAAGTCGGTATTGTTGATTTTGTAAGACTTTTTGAAATGCAAGTCAACAAGTCATAGGGACAGGGCTCTAAAGAAAAGCAGTCAAACGTCAAAAATTTTCGAAAATCTTGAATAAATTAAAAATATTTTTTTTTTATTTAGTAATTTATTTGGCGCTTCAATTGCTATAATTATTAGCGCCTTATATGTTGAGACAATTCTTTAAATGTTGTAATACATGTTAATAGTTTTCATATAACCTATAATTCTTTGTGAGTTGATTGGTTGAAGTTCAATGGAGTCCGGGATGTCAAATAGTTCTTTTGCGTTTTTATAGGATGGGCACTCGAATATGTGCTTTACGGTGAGTTGGTTTCCACAATTGTCACATGTCGGCTGGTTTTCTTGTTTTATTAGGTGTGAATGGGTTATTGCGGTATGTCCTATTCGTATTCTTCTCATTACTGAAGCTTTTCGTCTAGTTAGGTGGTCGAAGGTGGTTAATCTGACTGTTGGCTCCGTTGTCCTTAGTATCGTGGTTCGGAGACTCCAATGTCTTTCCCATTTGTCTTTTAGTTTGCTATTATAGACTGACTTTAGGTCTTCTGCCAGGAGGAATGGTTTGTCTATTTCTATTTTCTTGGCTGCTGCTTGCGGCCTTGCGCTGCTGAGTTGGCTGCTTCGTTGCCCTTTATATTGCAGTGAGATGGAATCCACATTATAGGGAAGTTGCATTTTTGTTTGTGTTTAGTTATAGTGTCTTGTATCTTCTGTGTTATTGGATTTCGGGGAAATAGTTGGTCAATTTCATGTATAGCATATAATGAGTCGGTACATATTGTTGCTTCAGTGATGGTAGTTTTAGTAGCTAATTGGACGGCTTTATATATAGCGTAGAGCTCTGCTGTGAATACACTAGCATCTCGATTTAGGCTGAAAACATTTTTTCCATTTCTGTTTACCACTGCGCATCCGACTCCATTGGAGCATTTTGAGGCATCTGTGTATAGTATTGTTTTATACCCCTGTTTATTCATTTCCTCTAGGAATAAGTGATGTTTAGTTGCAGGGTCTTTTTTTGAATGGATCTGAAGCGAGGAATTGAAGTTTGGGAACGTGACTAACCACGGAGGCGTTTTTGATACTTGAGAAGGTGTAGTGTTACGGATTATTTGAGCAGGTGGAGGTAGGATATTGCGGATTTTGATATTTATGGGAGTTAGATGGCTTGAGCTTTCATTGGATTCTTCATATAGGATTTTGTATGCTGGATGATGAAGCAAGGAGGACATTTTTGCGGCATAAGAGAGCATAGTTTGCTCTCTCCTTAGCCACAGTGGCAATACTCCGGCCTCCCGATGTATGCTTTCAACCGGGCTAGTTCGGTATGCTCCTGTTGCGAGTCTCAGCGCCGTATTTTGTATAACGTTAAGGGACCTTAGGGTAGAAGTTGCTGCCGAGGAATATACTATTGCACCATAGTCGAGTTTGCTTCTAATTAGTGTTATATATATGGTTTTAAGTATTTTTTCTTGAGCTCCCCACCTGTGATATGCTAGAACTTTTATTATATTCAGGCGTTTAATGCATTCTGTCTTAAGGTTTTTGATGTGGTCTTTCCAGTTCAGTTTAGTATCAAATGTGAGACCCAAGAATTTATGTTTTTTGAGCATTGTTAGAGGAGAGTTGTCTAGTGTGAGAGGTGGGAGATTTGCTTGGTTCGGTTTTCTGGAGAATTTCATAACAACAGATTTACTGGATGAGAATTGGAAACCATTTTCTCTTGCCCAGTTGGAGGCTGCATTAATTGCGAGTTGTATTTTCTCATGTAAGGCGTGGGGATTTTGGCCTCTTACATATATTAATAGGTCGTCTGCGAATAGCGTTGACTTTACCGGGAGATTCAATGTAGTTGTTATATCATTTATGGCTATCGTATCGGACTGATGACTGATCCTTGTGGTAAACCATTATTTTGCTGAAAACTTTTGGAAACGGTGTTATTGGTTTTTACTTGAAACGATCTGTGAGACATGAAATTGTTTATAAATCGTAGGATGTTACCCCTCAAGTTCCACTTGTATAGTTGTTCAATTATTTTATATTTCCAGACCTTGTCAAATGCTTTATTGATGTCAAAGAAGACAGCTATGGTGTCCTGTTTATTGTTAAAGCCATTTGTAATTTCTGTCTCTAAAGCCAGTAGGTTATCTATTGTTGAGCGGTTTTGGCGGAATCCGTTTTGTGACTCATTTAGATAGTTTTTGTTTTCTAGGTACCAGAGTAATCTTTTGCTTATGATTTTTTCTAAAAGTTTGCACATTGCGCAGGTTAGTGATATTGGACGGTATGATAATGCATCTGTTTTGCATTTCCCAGGTTTTAGTATTGGATGGATGATGGCTGTTTGCCAGAGATTTGGAAATACATTCCGTTGCCATATGTAGTTGAAGATGAGCAGAAGGCGTTCTACTGCCTAGGATGGTAGATTTCTAAGGAATATAAATGGTATATTATCGGGGCCGGGTGCTGAACTTTTTGGGAGTTTTAGGGCTGTTGTTAATTCTTTCAAAGTTAATTTTTGGTTTATTTGTGGGTACATATCTTCTACTTGATATATTATTTGTTCGATACGTTGGTTGTTTTGTGTGTTTGCTGCAGGGCGAGTTTCATCATTAAAATGAGAACAGTAAGTTTCAGCTAGGTGTTCAACAATTTGAGGATTTGTTGTTATAGTATTCCCCTTTTTATTTTTTAGTACAGTAATTTTGAAATTTTCTAAAAATATTTGATGTTAGTTAGGTATAGGGAAGTGTGGTATCAAACAACGTAAATGTTCATGTAGATTTCGAAAATGCAATAAAATATAGGGTGTTCTTTTTAAAATAAGAAAGTTGCTATCCACATCCGGTAAACCCGGAAGTGAAACGATCATGATAATATTTTAGTTCGATAGATCAAGAAAAACTAGGTTGGTATGCAGATCTTCAGATTTTAATTATTAATGGGAGCCCGACTACTTTTAGGTAACGGTTTGCGTGAAACAGCCTGTATAGTTAGTAACGCTTCGATAAGCAACTAAGTAACACCTGAGGTTCCCACAACCCTGAGTACTTGTGTCGATAAAGTGTCCCTTATCCTTTGAACCAGATTTCCTGGATCGGGTAGCATGGATCAGACTTTATGGGTTAATCAGCCATGGAGTCTAGCATTCACTCAGCTGGAATACTTAGCTTCCCCACAGAAAAATGTGGCTGCTGAGTCCTACCACCACGACAAGGTGTACCCATGGTAGGGCAACATGATGTATATAATCCACCGAAACGTCCCTCCGCCAATAAGTAAGTACCGCCGCCGAATCGGCTTGATCTTAAAAGAATAGGTGTTGTTTCAAGTCTCCATAGTTTACAAATGGAACCCGTGAATAAAAGGCGACATGGTAGAGAGAAGGGCATCAGGAGTACAAGAAGAAATATTGTTAGTAGGTATAAGAAACGTAGAAAGCTTATCTGTAGACGAAGATGATGCAGCTGTGTACATTTAAACCACTCCATGCACAAAAAAGCGTGTCTTTTGAGACCATACCTTTCCAATAAACTAAAGAGGATGAGGTGTGGATTGGGTCTCTTCCCATAGTTTTCTACAGAGAGCCTCAGGAAATGGGCATTTTGTTGTGATAGTATATATGTTAAATTAGTTGAATTTGTTGTAAAGAGGTGTAATCACATTGAAAGCGACGTAAATAAATTGTTGATAGACATATCATTATTGGAAAAGTTTTTTTATTTGTTATAGCATCGTTGACGAAAAACAGTTCATATTGTTTGATTGCATTACAAATAGTGTGTCCATTTGAAACTACACGTGCTAATTTGCAGGGAATTGTATGGGTATAACAATTTGTGAGTAGAGTTACTATTTTTCACTCAACGGATAATGAAACCCACGAACAAATTGTAAGTAGGACTGCAATTCAATATTGCTACGTAACAAATCAACATGCACTTAAAGAATTATGATTGGGAAGTTCATTTTTAAGTAATAGTTATCAAGATTGATAATTGACAGAGGTTAGTGGCAACCACGTTATCGCAATTCGGGTCATAATCGGTCGAGTTCCATACTCATTTTACTGAATAGTCACTGAAAAATTGGTGTGGGAGACCTTCGGATATTTTGGTTTCATCTATAACTAGTTCACTAACCGCATTTGGTTTAGATCGAAATCTAAATTAAAATTTCCATAAAGGTACCTACTACGGCGGAAGTGATACCACTATTTTATTATCTTTGAGAAATACTGCAAGTTGTAGTAACATTTGGAAATGCGGCCACCGACGCTTGCGGTTTGTGACGTTCGAGCTCTTTGTATAGTAAATGATCATCACGATCCTACTGGCATCGCAAATTAGCTACGTTTCGTTTCGTGTTACACATTTTTTGAATTTAGTCACTTGTTTCTAATAAATATCCAAAGAACACCCTAAAAATCTACCTGTCCTGTCCCAGATAGTATAATTGCAATAGTTATAAAATTAGTTTATATGACGTAGTATGAGTTCTAAAATTATTAAATACCCAGTGTAGGTACTTGTTATCAATTTTGACATTGAATAAAAATTTATTCAATGATTTTGATAAGATTTTCAGGAGAGTTGTAATTATTTCGAAATAAGAAACGACGAAAACTTCAACATGATACAATTATAAGAAATTCAAAAAACACTAACAATGTGTAGATATCCCTCATTAAATCACTAAAGGGTCATACGTAATGCAGGATATAGTAACATATCTACTCCTCAAAAATTCATTTTAGGTGGAGTATGGGTACAGGGGGGTAGCAACCGGGGGTACAAGGAATGCCCATGTGTTAGAGGGGCCCACGAGCCAAAGTGCCAACTGCCAATGGGGCATTATTTAATACTTACCATTCTTATTGGTTTATGTTAATTTTTTTGTGATTAAAGAACACAAAAAGTGTCTACTAAGAACACTGCTGTATAGTTATAGGTATTAAAAGCGGAAGCCGCTGAAAACCCACAGATGTTATTTTATCTGTGGCTAAAGTTAAGTAAACCAAAGCCAACATTCAATTTCAATGTGTCTATTGTCTATTGCATTTTGTTTTTTTTCTTTTTTGACATTTAAAAAAAACTTCACGATATTTATACAGGGCCCTGCAACAGTGGGTCCGATCTTTCCTAGTAAAAATATCAAAAAACCTTTTGTGCCAATATCAACCATAGATAGTTGCGCATCTACAGAAATTATTTTTGAATGTACAGGGTGTTCAATTTTTACGGTGTCAATAGACAGCTGATTTTTTTAATGGAACACTCTGTATATATTTAGTTGTTTCGATGTCATTTTTTAACCTCTGCAGGGAAACCTATTCACTTTTTGGTTTTTGCCAATGTTGCCAAATTATTAATTTTTTTCAGCAAGCTCCACTTTGATAAATCGTAGTGAGCTTGATTTTAAAGTTAAGAAATATACATTTGATCAAGAATGTTAATCTGAATAAAAGGAAACGCATTGGTAATTAGAAAATTGGATTTAGTGATACAGGGTGTTCACAAAAAAATAGTAAAGTGTCATGACTATTTTTTTTCAAATTAAACTACCACCATTTTATTTCTCGATTTGATAGTGTTTTGTGCGCTCTTCAATTTTTATAAGGGATGTTCTGTGCCTAAACCCCGTAGTTTTTAGGTTATTCAATATTTTTCACAAAAATAGTTACACATTAGTCATATAGATGTTTATAAACCGGTGTAGACAGTGATAATAAAAAACAATAGAGTGCCGGAGTAATGTGCCATACATTCTGCGATAGTGTGGTGGTTTCGCTTGAATCACATTCGCTGCTTCCTGTTCCTCGGGGTCGTTCTGTCAGGTATATGGAGCCAATCGATTTATGTGCACTACCACTGGTTTTCCTCGTGGTAGTTTCCGTATCCGATATATTAAGTCGTTCATTCTCTTCACGACTGTATACGGTCCATTCCAAGCTCTTTGTAATTTCGGGGATAGCCCGCGTCTCCTCTGGGGACGATAGAACCAAAGCAGATCTCCAGGTTGATAACCACCAGCTTGGACTTTCACGTCGTACTGCACTTTTCATTGGCGTCCAATTTCTGTCGCAGGTTTTCCACGTACTCGTTACCCACAGTTTCTTCCTGGCCGGGTCTTATACCAAACTTCAAATCACACGGCAACCGGAGTTCCCGGACAAACAGTACTGACGCTGGACTCTCTCCTGTAGTTTCCTGCACCGCAGAACGGCTCGCCATCATGAACAAATGGAGATATTGATCCCACAATTCTCCAAATGTTGTCCCTGGTCAGAGTGTAGTTCCAGGAGCATTCTAAATCTGTTAAAAAGTTATTTTACTAGAACGTCTGCCACAGCCTCAGCCTCAGTTTCTTGATTTATTAGAGAATATGCTTCTATTCATCTACTGAAATAGTCCATGGTCACCAAGATGTATTTGTTTCCGGCAACAGTC
Source organism: Photinus pyralis (assembly GCF_008802855.1). Lineage (NCBI taxonomy): Eukaryota > Metazoa > Arthropoda > Insecta > Coleoptera > Lampyridae > Photinus > Photinus pyralis. The sequence continues at coordinate 30,837,817 of NW_022170663.1, forward strand.
TCTGGGGAGGGACTTGAGATGTCAATGGCTATTCTTTCAAATGGACTACCCACGTAGTGTTGCCTCATTGTTGCTTTTTTCTAAAAAGTTGCCTGATGTTCTTCCGCTGTCCATTTATTTGTAGCGGCAGCGGCCTCGCACTGTCTCAAGCAGGTGGACCACGGTGATTTTTGATCGAAAGTTGCTGACTTCGCTCGAACTTTTGTTGTACCAACAGTTTCATACGGTTCAAAGGCTTCTTTGCGGGACGGACGATTGTGGAACAGCAAGTAGGTTTTGTGAAATCACAGATGACATTTTTCGTACGCATTCGTAGTTCATCGATTTCGTTTTTTATCGTATGAATTTTATCTTCGACACCCTGTATTTTTATTTTCTGTTTTAGCTTCCAAGGCTTGTTGACCAGCTTCCAATTTCGCATGGTCTGTTGATCAGTTTCGTATCCAACTTTCATGTCAGCTTTTATTTCAGCTTGACCGATGTTTTGCATTAACTGGGGCAGTTTTCCCATTTCGTCTGACGTAACGGGTTTTCCAATAAGAGGTGTTATTTTGAATAACCCGCTATTTCGGTAGATGTCACTTTTGAAGCTGTCATTTTTTGACATTAGACAAGTAGAAACTACGCCATTAATAAAAATGGAACGATACACGCTTCAACACAAACACAAATAACGAAACCATTGATCTTTTACGGGAAAAGTTTCCGGGCCGTGTCATCTCTCGAAGAGGTGATCACAATTGGCCATCGAGATCTTGTGATATAACACCTTGCGACTTCTTCCTATGGGGCCACCTGAAAGACAAGGTCTACGCCAACAGCTCAGCATCAATTCAAGACCTCAAAGATGGAATTCGTGAGGCTATCAAGGCCACAGGGCCGCCGCTTTGCCATTTGGATATGGAAAATGTTATGAAAAGGATATGGTCTTGTAGGCGTGGTCATGGTGGTCATTTAGCTGATGTTATTTTCCATTCTTAACGGTATACCTTGCTCTTTATAATGTAATAAATATCCGATCATTTATGTAAAAAATGGCATTTTCCTTTGAATATCAAAATAACATCTCTTATTGGAAACCCCGTTACATGTGGTCTCTACTGGTATAAACTTTCGGCTAATTGTTCACTTAAACACAACCCGACATTTGACACCAGTTGTTACGTACATTTAATTACGTCGTTTATTTATAACAATTAATTAGCAATAAATTTAAAGCAGTCTTAAAATTGATTAATTTATAACAGTAACTACAATTTATCACTCACAATTTATATCGTAAAAATAACGCATCGAAGTAGGAACTAACTTGTAACGCAATCAGATTTGCTTATATCGTAAAGTCGAGTGTTCCCGAGCGGTCGCGAACATTCTAGAATAAAATACTTACATCACATTTCTCGGAAAGATTACGTCACATCCGCCTTCGTTCGTTATCGCCGAAGACTATCTAATTTTTCATGGCGCTTAGCAGTCGATCGAAATGCTGAAGTGTTAGCTACAGTTACATGTGACCATTTTATATTACTCAACTTACCATTATGTAGCATTTACGTAGAAGTAATGTGTCTTGTCAAGATGGATGTGAGTTAAACTAATATCTGAGCGCAGTGCTATCATGAGAAACAGTTACAGAGGGAAATATACTTATACAGGGTATTTTTTTAGAGCTCTAGTTAAACGTTTCTGGGAAAGTGAAATGAGTAGGTTTTTTGAAAATTTGAACCTAGAAGTTACCATGGAGGCCGAATTGCAAAAATTTGCAAAATCGTCGCACCTCCGGAAATGTTGGAAGGAGCTAGTAACTTCGCTATTTTAAATAGCAACCCCAATTTTTTGGTGCATTTTTGGAATCTACGTGGAATTTCAGTTTTTTTGATACTCACATGTCGATGTATTCGCAAAATGGCTCACAATGGTTTCACCCATGAACACTGGAACGAAATTGTATGAATTTTGGAAACTTTGTACCCCCAAAACAATTACCTAGACTCTAGAGCAAGACCCATCGTTGAAACTGACACTAATATTGTTAATGTCCTTGGATATTAAGTAGGATTACGAGCATGTTATGAGGCTTATTATTCAGAACGTCTACGTAATCCCGGGTGAATAGGGGTTATTTGTATTTTACATATGGCGTTATGCGGTTATCATTTCCAATGTCTCCGATGGTTGCAAGGATTGCGAAATCTGTGAATTTTTTTTCTTAAAGTCAAAATAACTTAAAACTATAAATGGTAGATATCGACATGTGGATATCAAAAGAACTAAAATTTAACGTAGGGGTTGCTATTTGAAATAACGAGGTTACTAACTACTTCCGGCACTTCCGGAAGTGCGGCCATTTTAAAAATATTTTATATCGATTCGACCTTCAAAGTAACTGCTAAGTACAAATTTTCAATAATCTACCTATTTTACTTTCCCAGAAACGTTTAACTAAAGCTCCCAAAAAACACCCTGTATATGTAATGTAAATGATCTCTGCAATAGATTCGCTCATAGGGACAATCATATTTGTCTGGGGATACGGGTCTATAGAATAGCGGTGACAGAGGGCAAACTGACATAATTGTAAATTAATACTTCCCCTTACCTATCACAATAGCTATAGAAGATAATGACGTGTATTTTAAATAATATACATATTTGTTTCAAAACTAATTTATGAGGTACTTGTTGAATATTCATATGATCGATGTGGAATGAAATACAAGCAAAATGCACAGGCAATACCTAGAATCTGTACAATCACCAATGAGATTTTCAGCTTTGACCTGAACGGTTTCCGAATTAAATTCGATTGCCTTTTGATCTAATTATACCTGCAGATTGTTATGCTCTTAATCAGACACATTCTAATGGCAGGGCAGCTACGGTCACTCCGAGGATTCGGTTCAACCTTCTTGGAAATATGCATTTTGAAAATTAGTCATAGTTTTGGTATTAAAGCGATTATAATATCTTTAAGAACCCAAGCGCTGGATGGATTACTTTCCAGCCATATATTTTTCCTAATTACAAAATTATGCTGCTTTGCGGTTTTTCTAACACCATCTTGTGGTTTCGCTTATTAATTAATTGTGGTAAGAACCAATGGAAGGAAAGGTAAATTTACAGACCATCTGAGTCAGAGAATATGGCATAAAATTGCATTCTATGGCCTTCTACACTGCAACCACAGTATTATTTGGATTAGATGAACAATATCAACATTAAGTCCAGAACAAATGGTTTAAAAGTGACAATTCTTTTACGAGTAACCCGTTGATTCGTAATTTCGCGGAAATTTAGACGATCAAAGTTACTCACTGGTCATACAGTAGATACTCAGAGAGTGATTACATGTGCGTTAAATTTCGGAAGCATCTCTGATTTCATGTATGAGTTGTTTTGGTAATTGTGTCATTAGATTAGAAACACACATTTATTACCAGCTGATTTGCACGAAGTGTAATAAAATGAGACTCATTTTGGAACTCACAATCAATTACGAATTGCTATTGTATTTTTGAAAAGCTAATTAAACATGAAGCAATACTAAAAAATTTCCGGAGACACGTTACTATCGAAAGGCAATTACATTTTTTTTGTTCCAAGTAAAGTAATTACACAATTACTTGAATGCATGTGAGTAAGTCAAGGTGACGTTATCTTGAATTTTTCAAAATTGAACCTGCATGTTTGACAATTGCTGAGCGACGGAAACTAAACCGCCTTGTTTTTTTGCAGATGTCCAAGGAGTTGGCGGTGAAGACGTCCGGCGAGGGATTTTCCAAAATTTAAGCAAAAATGAATGATGATACGGCGATAGGAAATTTTATAAAAGCGTGGAGTGATTTCGAATTAATTTAGTCGACGGCGCGACTCCCAATAGTAAACAGCACCAGTTCTAAAACGGTTTAACATCCTTTTCATCGAATTGCTAAAAATAAAAAATAATGCGCTTGAATTTAGTTCCGATGTATCAACACAGATAAGCGGTGTTTGTCATTCAAAAAAAAAATTAACGTTCGAAGTGATTTGACACAAACGAAGCAATGAAAAGAAGGTTCATTTTCTGCTTAATTAAAGAACCGGACCATTACTTTTTTATATAAAGTTTTGTGGCAGTGCCAACCAGATTGTATAAATATAATGGCAATAAAGTGTCTTCCTACGCTTGTATTTAAGAGCATATTAGTGTGTGGACTAGTTTTATTAATAATTTCCACCTGTGAATCGCAACTGTCTAGACAAGAGAATGTGAAGAGGTTTCAGAGGCACATGGAGGTCCTGAAAAGATTTCCTTGCGATCTTCCGCAACCGCGCTCGATTAGTGTAGATGAACTGTTAAGTGACAGGTTAGAGACGTTTGAAAGTGCACAACCACATACGACCGTCTTGCACAGGTACGTACCCATCAACTTTGATTAATGAGGTCTAACGAAGGCAATAACTTATTTATCTAAATGAATTCCCTTATCTGTGGTACATACGACCTAAAATGGTCCACGTCCGTTTGTAGGAAGATAATCCGTAATCTGATTTGTGTTCTTTTGAACTTGACAACATTTCTACCTATAAAAACATTTACATCGTCCCCATGTTTGCTTTAATAAACTTTGCCATACCAATTAAAAACATTTCGATAAGGAAGTTTATGATGTAAGTATAAACACTTCTCGGAATATATCAAAATCACCCAAGCATATTTTGCGTTTGTCTTAATACATGCCTAAGTAACTGTCAGTGAAAGCACTAACGACCGAACTGGTGTCGATTGCTCAGATTGCTGATCCTTTTTAGCGCTTCACACAGAAAATGAAGGTTTTCCTACTGGTTCAGTACTGACTTTCCACAGTTCTTCAGAGGACTAACTACAAAGTTGATCGCTGATGAAGACACTCTTGTATAATGGGCTGCTTTCCTCAAAACCTCCGCATAAAGAGCCAACTAGCTCAAGGTTATACACAAAATAAGAGCTTGAGAATTTTCCACAGTGGTAGTTCGTTCTGGGTAAACTGATCTCCTTGAGCGCCACTCAATTTCAAACTAAAACAAGTTTCCACAAAGAAATTGAGGTTCCGAACACAACGCGCGCATATAAGCTAAATACAAGTAAAACATAAAAAGGCAACGCGTATATAATGTAAATTAGATGTCATCCAGAGAAATGAGCTCAGTTCTCGGATCCATAATAAACCTGCAAATATTAATATTTAATGTGTGCCATTACGCGGTATCTGCATTTACACTTGTCATTTAACCTAACTTTCCTACATAACTATAACACAAGACAAACATGATTATATTATATCACAGGCATATGGTCATAAGAAGTTATAAACTTAACGCTGTTACCGACGAACAGAATTCCTCAAAGGTGTAAAAGGCCTTTGACAGAAGATATTTCTTTATACAACCTTTAAACAGTTTTGCGGGGAGGCAAACGAAAGAAAACTCCCAAGCTCAGAATACTAGGAACGGAACAATACCTGAAGGGACTCGCCTTACTTGTGGTAAGCTTCCATCACAAGTATGGTACTGACTCGACCAACCTCTCCAGAAGGAAGTAGTGGGTTACCATAACATTCGCGTGTAAAACTGGACCACAACTTAACAGAGCTCACAAAAATAGTGAATAGGTGCTGAAGGTAACAAATTAATTGAATGCGATAGCTTATAACCCTGAAGGGGCAAAATAATGATCAATTATTACGCTAAACAGTTACGGAAACTCTTTGGATTTATCGCAAACGCAACTAGGATATCAGCAGCCCTTTCATCTCTTACATACCTCCTTCTCTTTCCAGTTCCACCTCTGTTATGTTGTGGTTGGACGTTTCCAGTTTCACGCGTACGTTTGGCAAAACGTTGAAAGAAGTTACGACTCTGATGCAATCTTTCCGGATACCTCTGTGCATACAGGCGAGCAGCAGCACGATAATTTCGGTGACATTCTTCCAAGACCGTTAACATATCATATCGGCGACAAACGGTTGGGACGGGTGGTCTGAAACACCCTGTATATATTAACTACCCTCCATCTATTTTACGATTTCGGACAAGATATGCTGTACACGAGACTGTACCGGATGTCTCAATTTCGACTAAGGAAAAACCGAAAGAAAAACTCTCGGAAAAACCTTTTACCCAAAATCGTCCTGAAACCTTCATTTTCATGCTTACTTTCTGTCATGAAATTGTAGTTTCTATGACGGGAGCAGAGCAGACTACGTTTCCTGCCGCTTGTCACTTTACTGGCCGCATCTGTCACTTTACTGGCCGCATCTGTCACTTTACCGGCCGCACCGTCACTTTACCGCTGCATTTGTGACATTTCCAAATGTCAATAATCACTCCTGTCATCACTGACAGATTGACATTCATCAAAAGTTCTCTATAAAAATTGAAATTTGATATTAAAATACGATTTCGGGTAAAATTGAATACAAAATTCGTCAGTAAAATGACATTACCTCACTCGGAAATTAAAGTACTCGGCCCCAAAAGGGCATCGAACTTCAATATTTCCTCGCCAGTAATGTATCATTTTCCTGACTTTTATGTAAATACCTATATCCGTAAACGTTGTAACGGCTTGGATACATTTGCGAAGAACTCCGGTAGTAAGTCCGCGCGCAAATGACATGAAAAATTAAATAATAGAATCATCGGAATAGAGATTATCATTTAATTAAACGAAAAATAAATAAATTTTAATTTACAATACATTATAGTATAGTTAACTAAATCATATAAATGTACGAACATAACGGCACTCGGCGGCCACCTGGATGTGATGTCGGCGGAACAGACAGACTCGAGCGCCACCAACGGGTACGGTCTTGCCCCTGGTCAAGGTCAACGGTAGTAGCGGTTTGCGGAGCGGTCTCTGAAACCTCGAGTAAACTCAATCAGAGTAAAAGGAAGCACTAGGAATTGGAAAAGTTCAGCAAAATGGAGGCGGCCATTTCGGAAGCATTAAAACAAAATTATGGCCCATACGGCAAATTTCCCTAGCGGAATGAAAGCAACAAAATACAAATTAATTAGCGATCTATGTGAGAAACCCAATGCAGGAAAGCGAAACATAATTAATGGAACAGAAAGTAGCAAACACGCTTACCTTGCAATTAAATGAAGCGCTAGAAATTATTGTGCAAGAAAAAGCAAAAGCTGTAAATACGGTGTTACCTTCACACAAAAGTAACAAAATTACCTTGAGGTGGATATCGGGGTTCTGGTACACTAGCAAAAGTAAGCAAAATGGGATAAGTAGTAATGGTAAACCACAAAGGCACCACTTAGTCTTTAGTGACTTTCAAAAGAGAGGGAAGAATACTTACCAAAATGGGAAACAAGGTAGACTAAGAGATCCTTGTTCAGATCTTGAGAAGCTAAAGAAATAAAATACTTGATAGGAATAGAACATAAACAATAATTGACACCTCAATCGAAGTAATTTAATCAATACTCTCAAAAAAACAACAAGTATAAATTGTACACAACTCTTGTGCAGATAAAGCGCATTTTTTTAATCGAAATAGCTTTTGTTTTGACATCACCAATGGATATATTTGTTGCAGACGTCTCAATCGCCCTTTGTGTGTACCCTCTTCTGATAATCCGTTCTTGAGGTATAAGAGAATATACCCGATCACGATAAGAGGTCGAGGAGGAGGGCTATGGTTTGGTTGGTAGAAATTAATTCCTTTCGTTGAGACCTTTCATTAGAGTACCAAGAAGGATAAAACTAGTTCCACCCCCCCCCCCCCCACCATTCCGTTCTTTGATAAGAGGACAGAAAGAAGGGCAGTAGTTGGTATTTTAACCCCCCTCCCCCCTCAGGCCCCGTCGCTCACTGATCTCAGAAAAGAGTCGCACGGGAAAGTTATAGTTTGTACAAACCAATTTATTTCGATGAGGCCTTTCATTAGAATACCATGAAGGGTGGAACATGTGTTTACTCCCCCCCCCCCCCCCATTTTCTAACGTTTAACTTGGCATCACTAAAGGCATGCGTGTGCAAAATCTGAGACCAATTGGTTGTCGTATGTAAAAGTTATGCACACTTTACTTTCATAAACAGAATCTCAGGAAATAATTCGTGGGGGAGGGGGGGGCCCTTTTAGACAGCGAAATTTGATGGCCGTCTGGCACACTTTCAAGGTATAGGCTACCTACTGCAAAAAATTCCAGGACTCTAGGACTATTTCCGTAGAAGTAGTTCAAAACGGTAGAAGTGGGTCCGGACGGACGGACGGACAAAACGTAAACAATAGCACATTTATTCTTAAAAAATGCGCTAAAAAATAGGTTACTGTAATACATACATCTGCTATGTCAATGTTTGAATTAAAATAATTCAAAGGGGATCAACACGTAGTCAGAGAAAGTATTACTATCAAAGCAAGTCTCCGCAGAAAACAACGGAGCTATAATCGTTACGTGAATATCAAGCAAATGTAATAATTACAATTCGATTGTATCGAAAACGAGTATGTAATCAAACGTTAATCAAGGAGTCGACGAAAAAAAATACCTTTGAACTTCGGGTCTCAACCTTGTGAGCTCAAAAGGGGGCGTTCTGCAAATCCGTAACAGATCCGTAAATTCAAGAACAGAACAAACAAATAAAAAGGGTAGTGAATCGCGCCGCACATAAAATATTGCGAAATAGCAATTCTAACGTCTGACACGGGAGGCAATCGGATATTAAAACTACAATTAATACTCAAAAAGAATCAATAATTCGAATGACTTTACACTAGGAAAAGCAACATTTGGTTCGACTACGATTGTCCGTATAGTTCGGGTATGACCATATAAAAGTAGGTAACATTAAATTCAAGAAAAATACTTTACGATGCATAAATAACTAAATTTCCATTCAAGAACAATGCAATCTAATTAATTCAAAATGTAGACAAGCTAATATGAGCAAATCCTTCGGAATAAACAAATAACGTAACCAAACAAAATTGTAGATTTCGGCTTCGGACAAAGCAACGGTAACATCAAAATAACGGTACTAATATCGGTATAACACAGCTAATCTGAAAGATACAATGTCATCAAACTAACAGAAATGGCAATCAACAAGTAACGTAAACAAATCGGGTCTCATATCGGCACGTCAAATTTTCGATAACGACAAAAACAAAGTACGTAGCATCAGGTATAAATTTACAGTATCAAAAATTATTGCAGTACTTACAAATGTAACTAGCAAAACACCAAAGGTAAAAAGGGTCGATGATTTAAATACGGTACGGTTGCCAAGTAAATTTACGGAAACTCTCATTACGATACTTATGAACGTATAACTTGCGAAGATGCAAAAGGCAAAAAAGATTCCCTGTAAATAACGGCTTTAGCTTTTATAAAATTCGGCTATTTCATGGAGAGATCCACGGTTTCCCAGCCGACACAGCGTATTCGGTAATCTACATCCAAAAATTAAAACGCCCTAAAAATCTGTAATTGGTCTTAACATTTAAATTAATTAAAGCGCTTCTAAATGACAAGAGCTTTTGGACGCAACAAAGATAACTGAAATATTTTGACGGGAACGGTTGCAAACGGCGGATTAATTACAGTTTTTGTTCATTATAACGGCGGTTGAAATACAATTCATTAAATGAATTACTTTTACCTTCTATCTTCAAGAACCAACAGAAATACTTTCGACACAACACTTTTCGTAACGAATCGCCCAACTTAGAACCCTTTTAGATACTGGGTGTTCATCTACAGAGTGATCACTAAAACAGGTAACTTCAAGGCGAATCCAAGCAAACCGGCTTCAATTTCGCGAATGTAATACTCGAGATCGTAATTACATGCAGGAATAGTAGGCCAATGTTCCGCTGTCCGTTGATATTAATTTTGCCCAATTTATTCACTAGGGTTTGTTGCAAGTGATTGCACCGATTAATTGTCTTTAAACTCCCTGCCGTAGGTATCCCGTTGCATACAAAATGTTATCTATCGCACGATGCAGTATCCAATGACGTCACTCAACTTTGGACACTGGATTTTAACTAGCCGTTACTATGAGCGATCCGAAAAAAAAAGAAATTGTTTGCTTTAAGAGGCGGTCACGCGCATGAAATAGTTACGCATTTTAGGCTCCGCTCTTAACGATTTTTTCGAAAACGGTGTTAGCAACATCAACAAAGTCACGTTTAATTGTAAAACCTTTTTTCTACGCCTCTCTTGTAACAGATTTTTGATATTTTTTAAATATTAATAATTACGGCACCCGAAAATACCATAAATATCAAGTACTTTTACAATTATTTATGCAAAATTCGAGTATTAAATCAAAAATCTGTTACAATAGAGGCATAGATGTGTCCTTTATCTTTACATCGGCACCTAACAACACGGAATAGAATCCAATTTACTCAAAATTTTATACCAAGTCCCACACCTCGACACGCTATTCGACCCATATAATTTCTATTGAAGCGCTTTCCTGGTCGTATGCAGAGAACGGCCTCTTAAGCTCAGTTCCCCTACTCGAAAATGTTCCTTCGCGTAAATTTTATCACTTGTAAGACCTCGCTACGAATCAGGCTGCCAAAAAGTTTTTCTTCGTCCCGTAATCCACTGCATTTCGTCTATTCGCATACGTATACAATTGTTTTTACAAATCCGAATTTGCTAGAACCAAATTTAGGACCCGCTTAATAAGTTTTTTTACTCAACTTACAAACTGCCAATCTTTACACTCAAATAGATTTTATGCACTCCATTCTTCTGGTTCTTGAAGTCAAACTACGCGAGTATCCAGTTACAAATGCCGACCACGAAACCATTGTTTCATACAACTAAAGTGAAGTTGTATTGACGCGAAATAAACCAACAATAATAAATAACCTATAATTCGTATTGGTTCGCACTCGTAACTTCTTTAAAAATTGAATTTCGGGTACCTAACGTAGTACGTGACCGCTCGCGAAAAACTAGCTTAGAGTCTCCCGCTCTCTCACTTCTTTCGCTATTTGAATCTCGCCCACGACAAAAACCGAAAAGGGACTTATTTTCTCAAAGCAATTATCTAGACCGGCGCGACGTGCCCCAACAACCAATAGAAAACCTGTATTTTCGTCACGTGCTCGGCTTTAAACAGAACGGAACGAAACTTTTAGTTCGTGGCAACTACGCCCTCTTTTCCAAATACGATTCTTGTTACGCTTGTTATCGCCAGACATGCTTTCGTTCAGGTTCTCTATGAAGCGGTATATGTGTCAATTTCCCTATGTTTAGCAAAATACAAATTCAAAACCAAATTTGTTTTCACATATCTTAAATAGTAACTTAGCAACGGCGGAATTTCAAAAAAATACCGGAATGCATTTACTCGATTTTTATATTAGATTACGTTTTAAACTTTTTTCGACGTAAAATGCATCTTATTTAATGTCACTGAAATCAGAATTTTTCTGTACAAAGACAACGTTTTAAAGATATCTCAATTATTTTTCAAAATATCCATTGTTTGCTATTTCAGTGAGTAGGTGGTATAGGTCCTGTATTTTCAGAGTTTTCTCGTTCCATATTATTAGTGTTTCGATCGATATCTTGATTCTCCGATAGGCTGCCCCTACTGGCACAATTTTTTTATTGGTATTTCGCTGCTGATCAGTAGTCGCTGATTTTCGCTTGCCTATGATATTTTTTATAGTCGGGACTTCTTAGTCTTTATTTTGTTGTTTATAGTTTGCGTCGGGACTTCTTAGTCTTTATTTTGTTGTTTATAGTTTGCTATTCATCGGAAGTTGAAGACATGTCAGATTGGTGATGGTATAGAGCGACGGAATACTATACACTGTGTCCAAGATAAGGATGCCTATCATGGGGGTCTTGGAAACCATAGAAGATGGTCAAATTAGGGAAAACCTAAACTTTATAACCTTTTTTTTCTTTATTTACAATAATTTATTATTAGGTTTACGTGTGTTGCCAATATCCTGATGATTCTAATAAAGCAATTTATTATTATTATTGAAACCAGAAAATTCCGATTACTTCCGATGATACGCCAAAAAAATCGAAACTTTGGTTTTTATTTTTCTCTGATGTTATTTGAACAGCTACAACAAAATATAGAACACTTTCTCATTGCCACTTTTTGAGCTCTACCAGACAGCGTTGAAAGATTTTCAATACAACGTTTCGTTTCGGAGAAATCATCATCACTTTTATGTATGGCACACCAAAAAATTGGAAAGTGCTGGTTTCACCAGTATGGAGCACCCGCGCAATTTCATATGTATGTATTTACATTTAGGTCCATCTTCTTAGCTGCCATTACCAAGTTTTTCATTTTGATTGGCTGAAATGAAACATGCCACCATGTCAAACATGAAAAATCCGATTTTTTAGATGATTTTTTAATTAAAAGCCGTGGGAACAAACGGTGTTCTAGCTAGATTGTATTTTTTTTCTCGCCGACCCAATTTTTCACTGCTAGATATTGTGTATGATTCTGTGACTAGACCATGATACTTCGTGCTTTTTTCAGATCATAATGTAGCAGTATAGTAGATTAGTGCATAAATCTTGTTTATCCAAAGAAAAAGTAGGTACTATGTTATTGACATAGATGAGTTTAATAATTGTTTTGCTTTAAAACACTGACGGTTAGTAGAAAAAAAAACAGAAATCCCAACTTCAAAAAATCTTGTTTAAAAACATTTATTTACGTACAAAGTACATAACTCACATAATCAATCCTTTACTTAGATAACTTCCGATGCTGTTATCTTATACGTTCACTGTTTATCTGTCCTTTTTGACTTAACATGGGAGCATTTCCAGCTAACAGCTGATATTATCTGCTATCGCTCGTGCGATAACTTGGAAGACGTCTCAAAATTATTATTCGTGTTTGGAACCGCCCAGTTGCAGTGTAATTTTGAAGTTCAACGTACTAGGTATATTTACTATTAGTTTTGCCTCTGGTATACCTAAAATCCCTGTAGTTATTTGTAACCAGATCCAGTTTTGTTATTCACTCAAAGCCGGTTTCGTGCAAAAAAAATTATTTGTATGATACTAACATCCTACCATCAGCTTGTGTCTTGCTCGAAGAATAGGTGCAAATACAACCGGCAAAACGTTATGAATTCAACGTACTTTTCATCACTTTAATTATAATTTTTGACATTTTTAATTATTTGCTGGACCACAGTATTAGGGGCATGGTCGAGGGCATGGTACGGGTACAATTTGCCATAAATTTGCATTAATTAGGATACTAAATTGTTCATTTGTTTATTTATTTATTTAAATTTCAAGTTTACGTGTGTAATCATATCGGAAAACCTCAATTAAGAAGATATTAAATTCAATTCTAATCACAACATATATGCCATAATCGAGCCCATGATTCATATATTTCAATTATTTTTTAAAGAAACGAACAATGCGTGTTTTTAACGTTTTGACATAAACTGTCACCCAAAATCAGAACTGCCTTGTATTAGGTGTGTGTTTACAATTTTACATCACTCCTAACCGCTAAGATCAAACGTCCAGGTTAATCAGATTATGCGTGTTTGGGCAGGGCTGCCATCACGGAGTATTTGTATTTTTCAGGCAGTTTTCCCACTGCGGTGCGATGTGGACGATCGTGTCACTCATCGTTGCAGTTGATTCTTGCGCGCCTCAATGATTCACGTTGATTAGGAAATTTATTTCTCAGTTGCTTTAGTATAACTCCCGGATTCCACATCTAGTAATTGCAATGGTGCATCTGATGAACTGCCTCTCCCACCCAATTTTTACTTATGTACTCGCCGAGTTAAGAAACCGAAATGGACCCAACAAAACCAAGCTTTGGCTACGTTTTTTATACGGTGTGCAGTAAATTCGCCCCCGAAAATTCGCCCCCAAGTAAATTCGCTCCCAAGTAAATCGCCCCCGGAATATTCGCCCCCGGAGTATTCGCCCCCGGAATATTCGCTCCGACAAATTCGCCCCCGTAGCATCCGCCCCATAACATTTATTAACCCTCGGAAGTAATAGGTTGGTTTAAATTAATTAAATAAATATTTGCAAAAATTACGATATTTGGAACTCAATACGGCAAAACTGACAACTCGAAATTGTTCATATTCAATCGTCTCTCACCCATTAAAGGCTGATTCAACGGTTCAACGTCAACCGTATGTTTACAATACATTTTACAACAAATTGCGTTTACAAAGGAGTCTAATTACTCAGCCATTTATGGATGTATTGAAATGTTTTTGGCATCAATGTATAAACAAAGGATGATTCTTTCTATAGAGTTACATTTGAAAATTGGTCCAGATTTGATGTAAATTTGTGTTGAAAAATACCAACATTGATGAAGTTTGCTGAAGTATCAAATCATAATGAAAATAATTTCAAAAAATTTTACTCTAAACATCCCATTTCTTTAAAATATAAAAAAAAATTTGCTTATATATTTATTAGTTAAGTAGCAATTAGTCTGCTACGGTACTCTTGTACTCGTTCCAAATTCAGCCCGTCGGATCAGCCTTAAATTTGAGAATTTTGGTAAAAAATTTGCAAATGCCATAAAAGTTTTAAAATGTCCAGAGATGGTCCAAAGTATCCACTTGAGATCAAAAAATGTTGAACGTTGACCATTTAGCAAAAATTTAGACCTTAAAAAGACAATGAATTTAGTATATACAGGCACGTTTTAATTACTGATGCCATAAGAGTTAATTTTTGGCTGTTGTCAGTTTGATAATGATAATAAAATAAACTCCTCGTCTATTAGCATTGTAATATTTAAAATCTTAGAAAATCGTGCACAAATTCGTTTTTTTAAGTAAATCTAACTACCTAATTAAAAAATAATACAAAACTTACCAGTACCACGTGAACCAGATCTTCTTCAATACTCAAAACTATTTTTTCACACGGGTTTATACCAAACTCAAAATTCGTGTTCAAGCCAAGTATTGATCCGAAAGTTAAAGAAACACCGTAGAATCGTTAACCTAAAATCAAAGTTCGTATTCGCGCCAAAATATAACAAGTAGGAACATAAAAAGTTTCAAAAGAAATACCTACACCACCAATGACCAAACGAGCCATCAAACGTTCTGTTAGGAAGAAGTTAAGAAGCTAACAACTCGGTCAATCAAAAATGTCATTTAAATTAGATTATATATTACTACCTTCTTTTGTAATACAAGAGTATAATTATAGCACTCTAATTAATTAATTTACACTTTTTCGACCCCTTAGGGCGAGATTGCAAACCGGCTTGCCGATATCTTGTCCCTTTTAAATAGAATATTGCATTTTAGTGATTATTTTAGTTTGGAAGCTCTCCTTTTTGTTTTATATTCTATTTAATAAATCTCTATTATTATTATTATTAGTTAAGGTGGATTTTCCATGTCATGTCTGAAATAATAGAAGTCATTTTAAGTCATTGTGGATACAGGATTTATTTCCTTTGGATGTCAAATCCTTTGCAAATCACCCTTACTTTATTCAACCTTATCTTAATTACCTATTCATATTTTAGTTAACAGGTATTTGAGTGCTATTATTCTACCCCCTTTATGTAACCCAGTTATTACAAAAAAAAATTAAAATTAAACAAAATTCATTTTATGAACTGCTGGCCCTGTTACCTCCGAGCATTAATAAATCTTATCGGGCAAATCCTACGGTAGCGGAATCGCCGGGGGCGAATCTTCCAGGAGCGAATTTGTCGGGGGCGAACTTGCCGGGGGCGAATTTTCCGGGGCGAATTTTTCTAGGGCGAATCTTATGGAGGCGAATTTACTTGGGGGCGAGTTTTCTTGGGAGCGAATATTCCAGGGGCGAATTTGCCGGGGCGAATCATCCTACAATCTTTTTAGCGCATTTCCACAAAAATAAAAAAAATGCGCTATTGTGGCCACTTTGTCCGTCCGTCCGGCTGTCCGCCCGTCCGCTCGTTTTGCGACGCTACTAGTTCTTTATATAATTAAGAGCTATTGTTCTACTTTTTTCGCTATTTGGTTCGTTATGGTGTCGAGTCTTGTACCAAGGAAGGAATTTTTTCTGTACCGCTTACAAAAAAAGTTATTGTAAAAAAAAAAAAAACCGTTTTTTACATGTTCTATAATTTTACACTTTTGCCGTTTATTAACGATCCTAGAGATCGTTTATAATTTTGCATTGCTATCTGTCGTCTGCATGCTGGTCTGTCCGTCTGTTCCTTTGTCTGTCTGTCCATCTATCTGTCCGTGTGAACGATAACTTTGTTTAGAAATGTTCGATCGCTTTTCATCTCCGTTAGTTATGAACTGAATTGCATGAAATTCAATATGGGCATAGCTTTAGCCATATAATACGCAATGCCAAAAGTTGAATCGAATCGATTCAAAATTCACAGTGCCCTTTTCGCATCTCGACCATTTATAAACCGAATTGCAAACTTTTTTACTTATAAAAGTATTTGAATGAAATTTGATACATAGGCACTTGTAATAAAGGAAAATCAAACTCCAATTTCAAAATTTGGTTTTGCGCATGCGCAGTGCCAACTTTTTTATTTGCGGAAGAATTTACACGAAATTTGATACATAGGCACTTGGGATAAAGGAAAATCAAACGCCAATTTCAAAATTTGGTTTTGCGCATGCGTAGTGCCAACTTTATTTATAGAAGAATTTAAACGAAATTTGATACATAGGCACTTGGGATAAAGGAAAATCCAAGGATACTATATAATATAAGGATTGCTCGATCCCTATACTTATAATGTTGCCCGCATTTAAGTCATATGTGACGTCACCAACGGACCTGGCTGTCAGAATTGACAGTTATAATTTGCTAAGTTGTGAACGTATTTGCATGGACGCCAGGAGGCCGATGTGCAATATTAGACTGTAACAACAGCCGTGTTTGCACAAAAATCACTAACCCGGAAGTCATTTACCATAACTTCCCTAAAACCGATGGATTAATACGCAAGGAATGGATATGGTGCTGCAAGCAAGATTAATGGACAAATGTTTCTAATTTAAATGCCTGCCTACAACACCCATTTGAACGTATATTATGGTAATCCTAAAGGTAGATTCTGATTAGAGCAGCACCGAGCGGCGCGGCGCAGAGCAGCGCGGCACGTCGCTAGCAGCAAATTGTAGAGGGGTATTCCCACTTAAGCACCATTTGGAAGCGTGACGAAGCAGCGTTTCTGTTTGTGTTCAGGTTAAGGGAGAATGTATTCTTACACGCTCGAAGAAGAGCCATCGTCGTCATCATCACCAGATGATTTCATAATATTATATAGCGGCACTATGCCATGTACACGACGAAAAAAGAAGAAAAAGAAAGCGGACGAGTACAATTAATTTTTCTATTCTTTGTCCGTCCATAGCGAATACACTAACACACGCAAGCTCAACACAGAAGACAAATAAATGCTTTTCACAAGCCGCAGCACCACGCCGGCGCCGATCTGCTTCGCTTCTCGATTCCCACTTGTCCGTCTACACGCAGAGCGGCGCGTTTCAAAGCAGCGCCGCGTATTCCAATGCTTCCCGACGCGTTTAAAATTTTCTGCGCTGCACCGCGCCGCTCTGCTCTGCACCGCTCTGCCTAGGTGAAAACGGATCTACTTATTTACATGCGAACAATTGAGAGCAGCTTTTCACCGCGCCGCGCTGCTCGATGCTGCTATAATGGGAATCGGCCTTAATCAAAGCATGCGCTGGTACTGGGTCCGCGAGTGACGTCACTAAACGCGGCGAAAAAATTCAGTGATCGAGCAATCCTTATATTATATAGTATCTTTGGGAAAATCAAACGCCAATTTCAAAATTTGGTTTTGCGCATGCGCAGTGCCAACTATTTTATTTATGGAAGAATTTAAATGAAATTTGATACATAGGCACTTGGGATAAAGGAAAATCAAACGCCAATTTCAAAATTTGGTTTTGCGCATGCGCAGTGCCAACTTTTTTATTTATGGAAGAATTTAAACGAAATTTGATACATAGGCACTTGGGATAAAGGAAAATCAAACGCCAATTTCAAAATTTGGTTTTGCGCATGCGCAGTGCCAACTTTTTTTATTTATGGAAGAATTTAAATGAAATGTGATACATAGGCACTTGGATAAAGGATCATCGAGCGCCAGAAATTTTCTTTTGCGCATGCGCAGTGCCAACTTTTTTATCTATGGCACCATTTAAGTGAAATTTGATACTTGGAACAAAGGAAAATCTAACATTAGTTTTAAAATTTAGGTTTGCGCATTTCCAACTTTCTTATTTAGAAAAGCATTGAAATGCGCCAGTCTCAAAATTTTCTTTTGCGCATGCGCAGTGCCAACTTTTTTATCTATGGCACCATTTAAGTGAAATTTGATACTTAGGCGCTTGGAACAAAGGAAAATCTAACATTAGTTTTAAAATTTAGGTTTGCGCATGCGCAATTCCAACTTTCTTATTTAGAAAAGCATTGAAATGAAATTCTTCTCATAAACTGAAATTGAAGTAACACGTCAAAAATGGATTGCCCATGTGCAACGCTATCTTTCATATTTGTGGCCGGATTTTTACGATTTTAACAGAAGTTGCATCTTACAAATGGGAAATGAATGCAAGTGGAAATGCGCTTTATGTAAATCGTTTACGATTACTTTTTAACTTGTTATACATGTGTAGATATGGCAGAAAGTGCCGAGTGCGTCCATCATGCTCCGCAAGGACGGTTTTTAGAACACTGTTTTATACACTCATTTCTTATCTAACGCGCTTCATTTTCATATTTAGGTATGCATATTAGTTCCGATCTCTGTCATTATAGAGCGGTACACGCATAAAATTTCCTATAATGGAAAATTTGTAAATTCAAAACCTTAGGTATGTACAGTTGCGAAGAGATTAGAAAGTCGTTTAAGGGCCGGTTTTACAATTACACTTTTACGGAGAATAAGATATTCTTGGAATAACTGCCATAGCAACATGTATGCCATTGGTTGACACAATGGTAACAAACGCAACCGTCGACATTTATTCTAGGTATAGCTTATTCTCGGTATATACCTTCATTGTAGAAGTCGTATTACTCACCGTTAGAGCCAGCTAGTAATAATGATATAGAGATAACAACTAAATTGACTAACGATGCCTTATTATTAGAGGCTCACTTTATTGCACGTATATATAAAGGTGATACTTCTATGCATAGTGTCCCTCATTATCTCTAGAGGTGACACACCATCCTTACGTTTTACTTCTCATTCTACTCCTGTGTACAAATGGGATATTCACTGCGATCGTGTATGTCCTCCCGAAGTAATTTATAATTCGTTAGAAAGAGTCTAGGAGTTACGAGAAGCTCGTAGTGTTTCTCTCCCTGAGTTGTTTTTATCTTTTTCTGGAGATGCATTGTAGTGATTTCGTTCAATTAAAAATAATGTAATGTAGTCAGTCAATTGCCCCAAGAAATAATTTCTTCGCTCGTATCTTGATTTTGATGTATGGAAATTAGATCTCGAAAACAATTGGCCGATCAGAAATGTAGTTTATACCTATTGCGGGTATGGAGATAGGTATTATTTGGGAGATGTTTTACTTGTCCTGATGAAAACACTCGTCTTGAAAATATACTTTTTTACTTGCAACCTTTTTTTGTTGAACGTTTAGCTATGCATGA
The DNA here is from genome assembly GCF_008802855.1 of Photinus pyralis. Classification (NCBI taxonomy): domain Eukaryota; kingdom Metazoa; phylum Arthropoda; class Insecta; order Coleoptera; family Lampyridae; genus Photinus; species Photinus pyralis. Next base: position 30,857,482 of record NW_022170663.1, read on the forward strand.
TATATCTGCTATCGTACACTTAAGTATCTTGGGCAAAAGAAAAGTACCTCTAGTGTTTCGCAACATACCGTCCCTAAACCATATCCGCCGTTTCTAAACCTGTGAAGGTTGAATTTTCCTTACGCTATTACTTGATGGAATTGCACTAAAATACGCCATATGTCTATTCAAATGGTTCGACTCCTGGGAAACATCTTTTATTACGGTTGTGGTAAACTTAATATTATCAAAATTACTTAAATGTAGTTCTTTTAAAAATCGAATAAAATCCCACAATTAATCTGGGTCCCATCCAAGCGTTTCGTCTTCTTTTTTAAGGGGATCAGTTTTTTAGATTTTTTTAGGAATTGGCTATGAGATGGCTGTAAGATAGATCTGGGTACTCAGCAAGCTTTTGTATGGAGGATTTCCATGTCTTTTTTTTTCGGGGGGTATTTAGGACGATAGGCATGATTTTTAATTTTTTTGTTGGAATAGCTCAATGGATATGTGCATTAAACTTTCTTAGTAAAATGTCCTCTTGGTATTTTCTGGGTATTTTTTGTTACGTACGTTAGTAGCAATGGAGTATACTTTTGTATCGCAAATGCCATACCTAAAAGTCTGGCGCCGTTGCTGACTTGTCTGTTTTACTCTTGAAGATGGTTTCCATTGTCGGTTGCGTCTTCATCACTGAATCTTATTTCTGGGCTAGTATCCGAATTTGTTGCTTGTCTAACTCTGTTAAGTAGATGCCTCAAAGCGGCTGTACAAAACCTCATCGTTCGATATCACAATTGGTGGTAATTAATCTGTGGAGTAGTAAACAAGTTTCATTTAAATATAAAAGTTGACTTCTTTTTTCGCATATCAAAGAGTAGGTACGTACTTCAAAATTACGCCTTGTAGTTGGTGACTTTATTGCTACCCTTTATGATTACAACGACTAGTGGGAAGAATTTAATGACTTGTCAACAAAGAGGGAGGTCTTTATTTCCATAAACGCTTATTCTCTCATCGGTATAATGTATTTTTCTCGTACTTGTTTTGAGTTGCATTCGTATTTATTTTCAAGCATCACCACTTGTTTTATCGTTTTTGTTTTACACTGTATGGTGACAACATTTATGAAAACTATAGCTATACAGTGCGTTCGAGCATTGAATAAAAACACTATAAGTAGCCTAACCCCGTGGAAATAAAGCGCGACAGAGATTGAACTGAGAATATAATGGAAACACTGTCAATAGTGTCGATTCTTGAACTGAGAAGAATGAGAATTTGCTTTCCTCCTATTTACCGCAAACAGAGTTCGTGGATCACAACCAATGCGGGTGCAAGGGGATTTGTCGCGCTTTCTTCCATAAGCGTTAGGCTTCTTATAGTGTTTTTATTCAATGGTTCGAGATAAGAGGGTCATCCTCAATATCTCTTTTATTTGGCGGGACCCGAAAAATGTGTCAAATATAATTTTATATGTGACGACATTACGATCAATCCAATCGCATATTGAAACTTCCGGTATGTTTTTCAAATGCAATGCCTATGTTCCTTAAGGTATTTGAAAAGAGCCATCAATTTGCTGTGCGCAAACATAACATTTGCTTGACATACCTACAAAAGAAAGGAGAAATTCGTCATTCAATATTTAGAAAACTTATGAAATCTAGCATACCGTGTGCTGTCAGGATGCGAGGTGCCTGTTATGTTACGCACGGGAAGATCGTATTGCGCAAAAGTAGATCGTCAAAACGCAACATTGAACAAGTTGATGTAGGCAATGGCACACGGGATATAGGTTAAGTAAGGTACTAGATTTCATAAGTTTTTGAAATATTGAATCACAAATACCTTCATTTTTGTTGTGTTGTCTATCAACCATATGTGTATTTTATGTTGTTTACGTTTGTCTGGCGGTGCCACTGGCAACGAGTAGGTACTTTTTTTATACATTGCAAATACCAACGCATAAACATCTAAAAGGTTAAAGAGCGACGCGCACACGCGCTACCTATCACCATCGGGTTTTGCTGACACTGACTCGTCATAAAAAGTATTACTTTAACTCCATATAATATACTATTTTACGGACTTATCTGGAACACTGTATAAGTATATATACCTACTATCCTTAATCGATGCAGAATGTGCTTGTTGTACCTACCTATTGTAGGTACCTAATACTTAATTGCCAATTCCACGTTTTGAATGAATTGGCTAACTTTGGAGAATTCTTCTTTGTTCCAATCAAACAACCACCTTTCTTGTAACCTAGAACCAATTGAAAAGCTTCAAGTGAAAAATTTAATTGCGGGATCAATTTTATCCGCTGTACGGAAGTTTTAGATATCTGCCCATGACCATGAACAAACTTTTATCACCATTCATTCATTTATCAACACAGTTTACCGCACACCACTGATAAACCTACGTTTACTAGTACTTCGGAGACAGGATGCCAAAACTGCATCTAATCACATATCGTCTAAATTCTAATTGCCGTTCTCTTTTACAGGTGCGATTCCGGTACCGGTTGCTGCTCTCAGAAGTCACACGTGTGCACGGTGGCCCACTCGGAACAAGTGGAACTCCATTTTTACGTGACGGACACGGTGCGACAACGAAATTCGGAATTTAGAGAGTTCTTAGTTACAAATCATACCAGATGTTCCTGCCAATCGAAAAAGAACGATATAAAATAATTAATGTCAAAACACGAGACTACTTAATTTTAAATTTCAAAGTGACTGAGGCATTCGAATGCAATTATTGTAAATAATTCGTTGTATTAATTATCTAATACACAATGTGATTTGTAAGATATTAATGTAAGTTATTTATTTATTTTTATACTTATTAAAGATGTGTGATATTTATATTTAAGCGATATCTATTGTGAAATTATTTTTCCTCCATTTAAGGCCGATATTTACCTATATACGATTTTTATGGTATCCATTAAATCGCTTTATTTGGACGTATATGTCATACTTGTACTTGTTTAAATTCATTTCGTTAGCATGTTTTACTAGGTGCCACACTGTTACGAAGCTCCTTACAATTGTAGGGAATTAATATTGAAGCAAGAATATTTCAAATTGACCATCTAACCTCAGAAGGTTTCGCTTTAAATTTCAAATCGGAGGATATCTCAACGAAGAAAGGTCTTCTCTTTTGATATATTACGAGTAGTAGGGAAACACTGCTATGGTGACCAAAAATGTATTTATTATCAAAAAAAAAGTCAAATTTTCATTAATCGTTAACATTAAAAGCAAATCCAGAGTGCCGTACTCTACTGCAAAAACCACAAATAATAGGTTGTTGCAGGTACAGGTTTGTTAAAAGCAAACTGGGAGAACAGTGGGCAGGTGAACGAGGTGGGTAAAGGTACAGCCAAGCAAAAGTTGGCAAATTAGATTTGGCCAAAAACATTGAATGAAGCAATTCCAGCAGGGATTAGTAGAAGAGAACTGGAATAATTAAGAATTCATATACAGTACGTATATTTTAACTCTGAACATATAAATCTCATGTTCAATTCTCGTTGCATTGATATGCCTGACAGTTATGTAACCCACCTTACTACCAATTTGACAGCAGTGTAAAAAACTAAATAAACAGCAGATATTTTAAATAGTATTCGGTCGAGGTGTTTAGCAGATTCAACTTATTAACTGTAAAACTGTCTTTAAAGTGTGTTTTTTCGTTACTGGAATAATAAATAATTCAGATATAATATTGACGTTTATGGAAAAAGATTCCCACCACCGTTATATTCTCTCCTCTGTGAATAATCCACCCTTAAGGCCGATTCAGAGTTCCGTAACGGTAACGGTGAGCGGTAACGATAAGAAATAAGAAAAATAAACATTTAAATTATAATGGTGACATTCAGAGTTTTTCCGTAAGATGCAAGACGTAAGTAGTAAGAAATTGATTATTTCATTTTATACCTTATTTCTTACGGAATCATGTTTTGTTTATTAAGATGAGAATGTATTCGACCGTTAAACATTTGTGTTGAAGGTGTATTAACACTAGAAGCGCTATGATTATGATGTCACTATCCATATTCGTTTACCTAAGTCTATGAAAAGCAAAATAACCTTTGGTACTACAATCTCAAACGTCAGTTTGACAACATATGACGCAAACAGTCTTCCCTTACCTGTTACGGATTTACATTACCGCTTATTTCTTATTTCATACCTCATACCGTTACGGAACTCTGAATCAGCCTTTATGGTTAGGCAACTCACCTTTACATCTGAAACAAAAATATAATATGCTCTGTATATAACCAATCAACCGTTTTGCGCAGATGCCGAATACTAGGGGATTTTCGTAACGAAGCTAGGAAAAAAAAGAGCTTGGCGGAAGAAAAAGAAGATGGCGATGAGGTCGACGGAAGGCATCACGCGTTCCCGGTTTTTTTTTATTCTTGATTATTTTGGTGGTGGTGTTTTGAGCGTGTAATTACAAGGAGTAACCATTTTATTCTTTCTTGTATTCTATTAATAATTGAATTTCTTGCCACAATTTGATATTTACATTGTGCTGATTTTGCATAAACTACATCTAAATATGGCGTACTCCATGCTTTTGTTTTGAGTACCATTAGATGAATCGTGTTTGTTATACGGTACAGGTGATTATGCCATTATTTTGTTCTATTAAGTATTTATTTCTGTTATTCACGAGGAGTTGATTATCAATGCGATGTTGCTCTGTTCGATTGATCCGTAACTATTCCGTGAGGGAAGTTGAGTGTCCGCTGTATGTTACTTTCTTATTCGTGGCGCGCTGCAGTTCTTATGCGTTAGCCATACGAAGGGGGGCTCTCTTATGTGATGTTTCGATTGTGCGAGTGGTTCAACCTGTTTCCACGTGGAGTAGGTACCTAATACAGTTCGATCTTTCGCTGTATCTGTTGTCTACTCGTCTCGTGCGGATTGCAGTGCTTAGCATCTTAGCAATGCGAGATATTTAGGGGCTCTCTCATTAATATTTCCTCTATTTAAAATATTGTTGTGTTATTTTGTTTTAGTTGTAACTTGAAAGAAATTATAGAGCGTCTGGATGTGACAATTTTGTTTAGTTCAATTAATTAACCGGGGGGGTTATTAATAATTTGAGACACAGGATTGCGTAAATTTCATGTTATAGTTTTGGTTCAATTTCTTAGAAGTGTTCTGTTTTTATTTTATTCCTAGAATTTTTTTCGATGTAAATTTCTTTTTAAATTTTTATTTGCCGTTAACGAGGTATAGCGCGAAGTAGAGATAAGGTTGTCTTCGCAGAATTGCCGGGCGTACGTGCCGTTTAGCAAGAAGTTGAAAAATCGACGCTTCGCGTGATTGGCGGACGGGATGTTGAAGAAAGGAGAAGGGCTTTTGGCTTAAATAGAAAATTTTTGAAGAGAGCGGGGCTTTTTAGTCGTTACAAAGCCAACCGGCGCTTCTTCGGTTACGTGATTTTTGAATTTTGTGGAAGTTTCTTGCGTAGTGGATCCAGGTTTAGTTAGAATTTTTGTCTGCCGTTTAAGAAGAATTTTTGAAAAGTTTAAGAAGTTTGTCGCTGTCCTGTTTTTTTTTTTTATTTTGCGGAAACACGGAAGTTTTGAAAATAATTGTGGGTACCCGAAGAGAGAAGACGTCGGTGTTTGAGTGTTTGGTTGTGTGAAAATTTTGTTGTTGTGATCGTGTACGGATACCTCTTTGTATGAGAGTACGTTACTCGGACAAATTTTAAAGTAAGTAGTAGCATTGAATAAAAACACTATAAGAAGCCTAACCCCGTGGAAATAAAGCGCGACAGAGTTTGAACTGAGAATATAATGGGAACACTGTCAATAGAGTCGATTCTTGAACTGAGAAGAATGAGAATTTGCTTTCCTCCTATTTACCGCAATGAGAGTTCGGCGGTCACAACCAATGCGGGTGCAAGGGGATTTGTGAGATTTGTCGCGCTTTCTTCCATAAGCGTTAGGCTTCTTATAGTGTTTTTATTCAATGGTAGTAGTTAGTGGTTTGTTTTTGTCATGTTTTTTTTTGTAATGTTTGAGTAATTTGTGTTTTTTTTTGTGTGTCATTTATCTGTTTAAAATTGTAACAATTTGTAAAACAGAAATTTACGAAATTTTTTGTCTGAAATTAAACCAGTCATTGCAATCCAGGTTTTGTTTATTAGAGTCAAAGAGAGGTAATTGTCGGCGTCTCTTACTTTGTTTCAAGTTTATTAAATCTGGGGGTAAAGTTTCATATTGGAATTTAAGGGAGGTATTAGCCACCGACCTGGCGAGGTTGCTACCCCTTGTCCGGACGAAGAAAAGGGGTGGTCGGACTCATTTTACGGGCCCTGAGATTTGTGTTTTTAAGAGTTTGTGTGGGATTGAGCTAGTAAGGGTAAGTTGTGTGGGTATCTTTCAGGCTTAGGAAGTTTACACAACAATATGTTCTGCTTGTTCTTGTCATTTCTTACGCACAAGTTCTGTCTTTTATTTAATTCCCTTCCCGATGATGTCTCACGTCCCAACACATAAAGAACCGATTACACAACGTAGGAGTTCATTCATGCCATCCATATCGAGCCGACTGCCACCCAAATTCAAAAATGCCGCGAAACGTCCATTGTTACGACTTGAAAGATAGGTGGCTCTGGTCGTAGTTTTTTCCCAGTTTTCAACGGTAAGTATAGGGTAAGTCAACGTTTTCAGTGTCTCCTTGATAGACCCCCTAGGACCATTACACCTCTTATCTTTACTCGTAGTCTCTTAGCGTTGAGTGAATCGTATGCGTAGGCTATTCTGCTTTATTCATGAATGCGGCCCTTGTTACACCCTGTATTAGGCTGTATTACTTATTTAAAAGTGAAATGGGCTCTCTTATCCACAGATCTTATCTGCTATTGTTAAAGTTGAAACCAAACAAGAGGAAGAAGATAACACATTTATTGATGAAAAGATTTACCATAGCAGTTTTATGTGGACACCTATAAAGCAAGAACGTACAGACACCGCATCAAGTGAAGGACCCGGGAAGATGAATTTTTAGGAAACATCTTCAAGACTTCAAATATTCAGAAGCTATCTTACCTACCAAGAGGTAGCAAAATTCGGAAGTTTTCAAATGTACCCAGTGTGTTTACGCATCCGATCACAAAGGGTACTTTGGACAACATCTGCAAATTCACAAGTTTCAAGAATTTGAAATGTGTCCAGTGTGATTGTGCGATTAATCATAAATTTAATTTCACAGAACATTTACTAAAACATAAGGATACCAAGGATTTAAAAACAGCAACAAGTTATTATGCCACAAATAGTAATTCCCTTGTTAAAGCTTATTTGTTAGTACATAGGACTTCCAAGAATTTTAAATATGGTCAGTGTAATTATGAAACTAATCATAAGTCCTTTCAGGCATTTTAAATGTGTTAGTTGTGATTATGCCACTAACCATAAATACAATTTTAAAGTGTGAAACTTCCAAGGACTTAAAATGTGGTGTTTCAACCGATTTGGCTGCCATGTCGAGTTCCTTCCACCAATGTGACTGTTTCCATTTCCGCACATTAGATTGTAGTGAACATAGTTACATGCTAAGGAATTGGGTCGTAAGACAGTATTTTAAATTGGATCACAAGTCTGGTAAAAACTTTGATCAATTAAAAATTGTTTTACAAATAAATAATAGAATTATGGTTTTACTGAATGGCTTTGTTTTTCCGTGTAATCCCAGGTACCAGCAGCCCCAATTGCCTCGGATTATCGAGACTACTATACTTACAACAGTTAAAAGGGTCCGGAATTAAGCAGAGCATTGTCTGAATAAATTATTTACTTGCTTTTAACGCTTAACATTCCCCACATTTAAGGTTGATATAACATTGTGACAATGGCTATGGATTGGGTTCCTCGGGATAATCGATGAAATACAAACATCAAAAGTAAAGAAACTTATATTTAAAAAAAAACACAGAAATTCTAAGCAACCTAATTCAATTTCACAAAACTAGGGTTTAATACAAAGATGGAGAATGTTTATATTCCAAAGAATCTGGTATCACTAATAAATAGTTTAATGTTACGAGGGAACAGTATTTATATTCACATGGAGTGCAATTATTTTTCAAAAGAAATTTAGACAACGTTATGCACCCTACTCGAACATCGCAAAATTCTCAGTCTGGGTGTCCTTTCTTAGAACAAAATTATTTTATTCTTTAAAACTACGCAAACTATAGTTCAAAATAGTTTAAATACGTAAAATCTAAATGAGGAATGATTTAAGTGGTTAAAAGCGATTGTATGGGCGCGACGATCCTCTGACCCGACCTCGCTTTGCGACACGTGAGAAATTTCCTTGATTTCCCCGACCTCTAGGAGCTACTTAAAACACAACATAAGCCATTTACCACGAGATTATTCCTCAGTTCTAAGCCAAAAAGACGTATCCGATGTTTTAAATATGGCAAGGGACTAAACATATAGTCAACATTATAATGTGTGTTGATTACGGCTAGAGCAAATGTATATATTCTTGAAATCAGAAATGTTTGAAAAATATAGGGTGTTCCATTAAACATTTACCAAATTTGCATTTTTACTTTGTGATATTCATCTTTTTTACTTTACATTTTTCCAGGGTTATCCTTGCAGTTATTTTAATGAAGTTTTAATAAACAATTAAAGGCCCGCTTTTGCTTATAATAATAATAATAATAATAGTAATATGGTCTTTATTTAAAGAAAGATTTTATAATTATTATTAACCTATCGCATGGGGTGAGATTCAGCTCATGTTAAAGGTGTGCGCTGTTCATAATTCATTTGTTTTATCATTGAATTTATAACTATCAGAAGCGCGGATCCCATATAACAGTTTGTGACCATGTGCCAACTGGCCGCCGCTAGGAGCAGTTCGATCGTTTGAAAGTCCGTGGGCGATCGAAAGTGGAGCGTTACATTGACATTAGATGGCAGCATTACAAACCATTTATTTTGACCATTCGAATATTTTCCTTTTTAATCGTTAGATGTCAGGAACTCGGGATGTTTTTGTGTTATCATTGGAATGGTTTTATAAATAGGATTGGAATGTTCTAAAAATAGATCCCTTAAGAAGCATTGCGTAAATTTGTAATGTAAATAATAATACATTTAGACGAACGAAGCTTGCAGTCCTTGTCCTTGAAGGAATGCAATTTCATACATTCTACTCACAGGCAGTAAAATAGGCAGGTTCCACATTTTTACTGAAAGCGGGAGATTTTGTTATTAAAAAACGATCAAAAAAAATTTTAAGGCAAAATATTGTCCGTTGCAACTAGGCAGCTACATCATTTCCACATTCACATTTGATAACTAAATTTCTCGAATCAGCTTTTTTTATAACCATGCAGCATTGTGCACAAATAAATCGGTCCCAGTTTACGTGAATTCGTATACCTACTAGAGCTGAGCGATAAATGAAATTGTTATCGATTTATCGATAAGTCTGTTCAGTCTGATAATTATCGATTAATCATTATTTGATAACTATCGATAATTATCGATAACTTTAATCACTTATCGTTAACTTTCGATAATAATCGACAATTATCGATAAATCGTAAGGCTAATTTTCGATAATGAAAGATAACGTTTGATAATTATCGATAACTTTTTATAATTATCGATAACTTTTGAAAATAATTAATAATGATTGTTAGCTGCTGATAATAATCGATTATTATTGCCACGAAAATTGTCTATCTCTGATATTTATCGATTAATAAATAAGTAGCGGAAATTATCAAGAGAAAACTATCGATACTTTTTCATAAATCTCATCGATATATATTCTCAATCGATATATTACATCATCCATGCGTACACTCGCTAACATTTTTGTTTTTTTGGTATTGATATTGCGAGAGATAATTTAAATAAAACAGGACGATAATCCTCAAAAATGAGTACAGCAGTAGGTTGTGAATTGTGATCATATGGCAACTCAACAATGCTCTTACATCGCTTTTGTTGGAAGTAAACTGGTATACCTAAACATTGAAAAGTTTATGTCGTTAAAAATTCTCTCGATAATTATCTATCTTAATAGTTTAGTTGTGAGATTAATCGATAGATTATCGGTAATTATAGGTTTATCGACCAATCCTTTAACATTTTCGATAAATTACACCGGTCTACAGCATTTTTGCGCATGGGACATATATACCTTATTTTTATTGCTTCTACAGCCACAAATAAGAATTAGAACAAAAAATGGTTATGTATTTGTTTTTGTGTGAAAAAAATGCAAAAAACCAAAAAATAAAAATACCTATAGAATCCCTACTTACATAGGCATGATTTATTAAATGGTAACGTTTCTACATTTATAATTTGTTTATCTTAGAGTCTAAATGTTTAAAAATGGAACAGTTTTGCTGTTTTTGTCATGTTCAACTGAATCTGATCTTCCATCATGCTTCCAACTTCCTGGCCTTGGGAAGGTGCCTAAGTTCCATTGTCTCGAGAAAGTGTTGTCCTTATTCCGAATAAGCTCCCATATTATCCTTAAATTGATCTAAATGAGAATGTAACCTGTGCATCTTTATTCTTTAGAGACATTCTATACCCCATGATACAAAACCAAATCCTGTCAGCTCGTCATAATTTTCAGCTCTATGGTTTCCCAGGAAACACTGAACGGGAAACCATGGACTATTGCCTTAAAACTGTTCCAGGATTTTTTTTCCTCTTTGCTAAGTAACCGCGGAAAAATATCACCCTCCATTTTTCTTTTTTTTTAGGGAAAACAAAGATTCCAGCTTTAATTTTCGCCCCTGAAAGCTTTCAATCAAATCGCTGTAACTTTTGTAAAAGCAAATATTTTCGATGTCTTAATCGCACTTTTTATTTATTTTTGCTTATTATAGTCAGAATATATATTGTGTAAATCCCATGCGCAAAAATTCTTTTTTTGTTGACCGGTCGACCATTTTTTTTAAATTTATCGATTGACTATCTATTAATCGATAATTATCGATAAGTTATCGATTAACCATTGAGAACAAATTTCAAACGTCAGAATTTAAAAGAAAAGAGGTTAACGACCTTTTTATTTTGTATCAAAATTGCCAGGTGTGACGTGTGATCCTAGATCAGGGGTCGGCAACCTGCGGCTCTTTTGATACCTATAAAGTTGCGGCTCTCCGTATTTATCTAAAGAAATTAGTTCATTTGTTCGAAATTCGCCTTTTTAATTAATCTTATTTTGTATCAAAAGTATACTTGCAGCAAATAATTATCTAATTTTTGACACTTGTTTACTTTCTGGTATTCTTTTGTTTTTTTTTATTATAGCCAGCCTACTCCGATGTATAAACACGTAATTAATTAATGAGTAGGTACTTTTGTGAAAAATATTGAATAACCTAAACACTGCGGAGTTTAAGCACAGGGCACCCCTTATAAACATTTAAGAGAAGACAAAAGCGAATAGCGAAATAAAATAGTGGTAGTTCCATTTGAAAAAGAATAGTTATAGCACTTTGAACAAACGGCATTGAAACAACCAAATATTCAGGATGTTCTATTTAAAAAGATCAGTTATTAATTGACATCGTAAAAATGGAACACCCTGTACATTCAAAAATAATTTCTGTAGATCCGCAACCACCAATATTTTTACCAGGTATCTATCAGCTATGTAGGAAAAACCGACGGACTGTTGCAGACCCTGTATATAGCCAAAAACTATAATATTGAATCAAAAATTATTTGTGGCTCTTTAAGAATTGGGAAATTTTGTAAATTGTAATTTTTAGCTCTTCCGTTTCAATAGGTTGCCGACCCCTGTCCTAGGTAGTTTAACCGGTGGCAACGGTTTAACCGACACACACAAAAATTAAGAATAGATAGGTAGGTACATTTAATTTCTGTTACAGTGATCAAGGATGCCTGCGTATTTTTGCTTTCCTGTTCAAATGTAATTCAATCTTCCTTAAGGAATGTTAAGTAAGGTCACGATTCATGAAAGGAAGAATGTTTATCTTACGTCATTCAACATCCTGTGTGCCACATAAATGCCTTATAAGTACGTTTCTTGGGTATCTAGAATTCTGTATACAACAATTACAAATCGAGATAGTGGGTTCATTACAGATTCCTGTATAATAATTAACAAAGGTAAAAAACTGACATTATTATTCATCTTTCTCGATGGTAGAGACATCTACGTCTTGTAATTTAAACTATTGAAAACAGTCACATATCCTGCCATTTAACCTGCGCTTCTGATAGTTATAAATTCAATGGTTTTATTTAATTTTTGTTCTTGCATATGATACAGTATCAAACTAATTTGATTACAGATTGCTGAGTTTTTTCCAACTACATTACAAAACGAGGCGATGCATCTAATAAGTTTGGAGTTCTACACAAAACCATGTTGCCAGGGCACACTAAAGTTAGTATAATTCTTTCATTGGCTAAACTGTCTTTTAATACAAAAATGTCACTATGAGTGTTTTAGGTGAATGAAAATACTTTAAAAATTGCCAACACAGCATTATAACCTAAAAATTTGTAATTTGGTTTATATTAAAAAGCAAACAAATATTTCGATAACACTGAATCGTTTAGTACCCTTTGCTATAGCCTTGACCAACATGTTTATTAAGTGTGTAAAATCAGATACTTCTTGGCTTAAGACAACAAGTACTCTACTTACATTGGTGACGACCAGAATGTTGATCCCCCCAAACAATAGGGGTAGGATTAGGCCTTGGAATACCTCCATGCATCGGACTGCCATACTTTCCCGAACGTCTGGCAACACCGCCACCCCTGTGAACGTTATTACTACGGGATCGAGTATTTGTGCTTGGCGAAGCTTCGGCTTCTCTCCCTTCTTCTTCACTTTCTTCAGAAATCGGCGGTTTCTCTCCTTCGGATGTTACCTAATTCGCAAATTAGTACATTTATAATCTACAAGTTATGGCCCGTACCCCATCCTCGTTCTCACGAACGTCCTCACGTTGTTCGGAAGCCTCTGAAGTTTCCCCAACCGTGCTCGGAGGTCCCATGCTTTCAGGCATTCCTCCTTCGGATTCACCTTCGTCACTCACTCCGCTTACGGTAATGACTGGTATTTCGGCTATAAATTCGTGAATACAATTATGAATCTTAGTTTGTGTGCACCTTACGTTCAGAACTAGTGCTTTGTTGGGAACTGTGTTCCTCGCCGGCGGGCCCCGATTCTTGAGGTGAAGTCTGAAGCGGCGTGCTAGGAACACTCCGACCAGTACCTTAAAAGAAAGATTAATAAAATTTCACCACATATCTCGAGCACGGCGTGACGTACTATTATCATCGGCATGAGAAAATTCGAGGGTTTGTTCTGGTACTACCTCGGTTGAACCAGAATTGTTTGACGGAGCTGATTCGTTAAAAGTAAATCTACCGCTGGTCGGAACATGAGGAGAACTAACAGCTTCTCCAAAACCGTCAGATCTACGAGGTACGAATAATGTTGGTGTTGATGGTACTATTCCTGGAATTAACAGTCTATTGTTATTATTTAGATTACAATACTTTGTTCCTTGACCCAACGTCCCGATGATAACACTATTAGTTGATGACTAAACTGAAGGAATTTTCAAATGACCATAAACTGCAACTGCTTAAAATGTCACACTGAATGCTTAGATCCACAATGGCATATGGCATATATCAAAACAATTGCAATAATATAAAACATTGGGATAATGTCAGCCAATTCAGGAAGTATTAAAGAAAGGTTAAGTGGTAGAGCAGCTTGGGAGAGGGGGCGGAGGTTTGACTTCGTTTTTGCTGTATTTCTTCCTTTTTCTGTTGTATAAACCTGTAAATTCGTTTTTTTTGTTTGGTGATGGAAAGTGAGATTATTACATAGGTATCCTTATTTTGCATATGTTCATAGTTTTGTGATTTACATAATTTATTTCCAATCCGCATAGGACAATTAAGAGGATTGGGGACCACGTGACTTTTTCATGCGTAAACAAACAGTCCCCTTACGTCTCCATCGGAGGTGTTACCACAATTCTCATTGCAGTGCAATCTTACATCTACCATCTCTGCCACACAAATTGTATTCCAGAACTCGGTGCTGCAGAATACGTGCGTCCTACTAGCATGCGCTTTTTACACTGTGGCAACACTGCTGCGCTTTGACATTTGAGTGATCAAAACAAATTACAAATGTTAGGTCAAGTTCGACTTTTAAAGTATTTACAACAAAAATGATGCTCACTGCTTAATTTTTGAAACAAAAGCAAGAAAAACGTGTATTCACCGGATAGGTGCTCTAGTAGCCAACGAACAAATAAATGTTTATGTATGGAAAATTCTGTTTGTTTTCATTTTTTTTTGGAATCACTGAAAAATATGTCCTGTAGTAACACAAAAGGAGCAATTCTTGCTCCTCAATTAACGGATGCTTTTTCGACTATAATTACTCAATACCAACACCAATTTAGCAAAGGCAGATCAGCTGAAACCAACTTGTTCGGCTACACCAATGACATTTTCGTCTCACTGGACCGTGGACTTGATGTTCATGCGGTTTACGCTAAGGCCCTCGATAAAGTTAACCACGACTTATTAATATTTAAGCTAAAAAAACATGGTGTTAGCTGAACAGCTTTGATTCTACTCCAGAACTACTTATGCAATCGGAAAGCAAAGGTGAAGATAAGTGATAAGTGGTCGAATCCAATTGAAGTGAGTTCGGGTGTTCCTCATGGATCCCATCTTGGTCCAGTACTATTTTTGATTTTTATAAACAATATATCATCGGTGTTTGTGGCTAAACATGTCTTATTTGCGGACGATCTGAAGATATAAGACCTATTGCAGACCTTCGAGACATGAGTTTGCTACAATCTGATTTAGTGCGACTTGAAAAGTGGGTGGTTGAAAATGACATGAAATTAAATGTTGAAAAGTGTCACATGATCTGTTTTTTCAGAAGGAACTCTCCATCTTTGCAAAGTTACTATCTGTGAAAATCGCATATCATGATAGAGCAGTAATCATTCCTCGTCATCGCAACCAGGTGCAATAAAGTCTATTAAAATTAGTCACTGGTGATTACAAATAAAGGCAGATGAGGGTTGTGGCGCAATCTTTCTGGGAAATGTGCTCTGCTTATTCGAGAATTCTCAAGATAGTTTCATAATTTTTCTAGAAACTTTGTTTACTATATAAGTAAATTGAAGCGTATTTAACGCAGTTCCATTATCGATGTCGGCGTGATTAATAGTGAAGTTCGCGCTTGTATGTGATAAATTTACATGTTATAAATCAGGCATGGCAACCTTTTTTTTTTCAAGAGGCCAAAATAAAATTTTTCATATGCGCCACGGGCCAAAGTGGAAAATCCAAATAAAAAGTATGTTTAAAGAAATCTTTTTGGTGTTTTTCGCTTTCGTAAATCAGTAAAAACAAAACAATAAGTACTCTTGAAAATTGACACGATTTTGCATACAAAGTTTACCAGATGTGGATAATAAATCCCCAGATTCAGCTTGTATCCTAATTTTCATTTATGCTCTTAAGATTTGTTGCAATATATGGCTTAAAAATGTTGCTGAATCCCAAAACACGTGTCGTTTTATTGCCCCATCCGGTATATATCGCGACGAAAATTCTGGAAAATACCTGGCGATATCTGTGAAAAAATAAATGCATCTTCAAAGAGACTTCTCGGGCATCTTGGTCTACGAAAGAATGCGTTTGGATGTTTTCCCAACGAAACGGGTGTACCAATAAAGATGTTGTTGTCTCTTGGTTATGTACGGAAGGGGGCAATTGTACTATGGCTATAAACTTCCAAATAAAAAAATTCAAAATGGCCGCCGTTTTTATCTCTAATAATAGTTAATATTTACATAATCTGTGCCGCCATCTTGGAAAACGGCCACCGTTTTCATATACTACTACTATGACGCATTCATACCAAATTTCATTGACTGTCAATATATGCCGCCATCTTGGAAAACTGGTGACCCTATTAAATTTTTTAAATAGCCAGCGTTTTTATATAAAAGTGTTGTTACAGTCAAATAAAAAACCTTTTTGGGCTGTACGTTTGAGTTGTAGGTTTATGTACTTACCGTCATCTCCCCCTTCATCCATCCCATGTTGCAGTAACAAATGGGATTGTGGCTGTTGTCTTGTCAATGGAGCAACTGATCTAGTTCGAGAAAACGAGGGCATGGTGACTGCAACTGAAGGAGATGCCTGTGATACAGTAACGTTGGACAGACCTACAATGTTACCATTATGACTTTTATATGAATCTAAACAGTATACCATCTGTTCCACTACTAATGGTTTCAGATTGTGGCTGCTCCAGGGATTCCTCTTGAGAACTGTTCTCTTGTATAGAACGTTCACTCTGATTCGGAACTTCACTAGAACCTTCCACCACTTCGACCTCATTTCCTCCCTCCACTTCTTCCATATCCTGACAATCTGCATCGTCATAACTGAGCTCCTGTTCCTGAAATTTCATATTAAACATGCGCTCTTAGTCAGTGTAAATCCCCTTACTGGATACGATTCCATATCGTAACCCTCAGTATCGGGATCGTCTCCGACATTGTCGTCACCTTCACCCTCATCAGGATCATCCACATCATCCTCGCTCTCATCGACTACAATCACAGCATCGTGGTCTTCCTCGTGATCTCTTTGGCTACTTGTGGGAACTTGATACTCAACTTCTAAACCGCTATCAGTAACGGTACCGTGATGTTGACTGGTTTCAGTCGACCCTTGCTGAATGCGCGTTCGCTTGCTTTGCTGTTGTTTACTCTGATCGTCAATTTGACACGCCTCGGCGTCTACATCTCTAGGCCGTTTCAGTCCCGCTTGAGTTGTTGTTACCGTGTTTGAGCTGCTACTGCTCGTGCCCAATTCCTGCGCGGGCCCGTTGCTTGGTTGCTCAACTCTTGGTAACACCAATGCCACGGCTTGCTGCTGAAGTACGGGCTGCAATGCACATGTGTTTCTAAATGTCAGCAAAGAATCCCCCCCCCCCCAAATAAGGTGCCAGATTTTAAATTTAAACTCTTGCTTCGGAGGAAATGACAAAGAGCCATCTAGGAGTGGTATGCAGTACAACTTCTCTTCATGCATTGTCAATGACATACTCTAGGACATACTAATAAATTTGAGACTGCTCCCTTAGTTTCAATAGGTACCCCCCTACATGCAAAGTGTGAGGGACCAAATAGTTTTATTTTTCGTAAACATGGCAACCCTGTATCACCAACATGTTTTTTTAATTTTTATTTATTTGCCTTTATTTTTGAGTGGGCGGGGTTTCAGCCGAGGCTCCTCTACCAACCCATCCCACTATACATTTACAAATATCCATCCCCAAACTCGAATTCGAACCAGGAACCCTTAGTACCACAGTCCAGCTTCAACTGAACTGCGCCAACGGGCTGGTGTCTAAACCTACCTGCAATGTAGAATCATCATCTTCTACATCTTGAGTAGATTGAGTTGGCGGTACCGCAAGTTGTCGAGGTGTAACTACGGTGGGCGTAGCCGAGCTAGTCGCGGGCATGTACTCCGTGTGCGAACTCGTAGGACTACTAGAGAGGGATTCGATGTTGCTCGGACCGGTGGTATGAACCTGTTGTTGAGGCGGCACCATTACCGCGCTCGGAGATTGACTAGTTGATGGACCCTGGCTAGTAGGTAAAACGGCTGCAGTACGAACTTGCATAGACATAGGCCTAATACTGGCAAGAGGAGTTTCCGGTCCACTTCGCCACGGTTGTATTTGAACCGAATGTGTTTGAGTATTTGTGGAATGGCCGGCCATTGGTTTAATGTTGGCGGTCGGTGGTTCGCTGGTTGATTTTTCCGATGTTCCCGAGCTAGTGGTCGGCTTAGATCCTTGCTGTCCCAACTGTCTCTGCAATTGGTTCACCCTTTGCGTTAAAGTTTCTATTTCGCTCATAAGGCGATCTTTTTCCAGCTGTTTCTCCTGCAATATTTCTTCTTTCTCTTTCATTAACTTTTCCACTTCACTATTTTTACCCTTGTCACTCGAGTCATCAGATGAGCGGCTACGTTCTGAACGAAGAGTGTTATTTTCTTCAGTTAATGTTATCAGACGTTCCTTGGCATTTTTAAATATGCTCTTAAACCTATCGTCCTTTTCGACAGCAGACTGCTTCAAGGACTCAATTTCCTTTTGGTGATTACTTATTTCTTCATTTGCCGCTGAAATTTGTTGCGTTAATTGTTCTACTTTTTCATTGTGATTAACTTCCAGCAGAGAGATACGTTCTTGCATCAAGGTACGTTCCTCCGCAAGAGTCTGTTGTTGTTTCTCGGCAGCCGTCGCCTCATTCTTGTTTCGTTCCTCGTTCTCCTGTTTCAATGCGTCCATTGTTCCAGTGAGATCTTCACACTGCTGCTTATACTTCTTCGCAATTTTTCTTACGGCCAACAAATTGTTTTTCAAATCTACAATTACTTCACCTTTATTCGTCATATCGGCTTCAATTTTATTTTTTTCCTCCAAAAGTTTGGAGTAATTCTCCTTTGTTTCATCGAGAGAATGAGTTAATTCGGTCACTTGCTCTCTAACTTTGGCGAGATCGCTGCGTGTTTTCTCAAGGTCATCACTAACTTGATTGTTTTGCGACCGCAAGCTACGCAATTGCTCTTCTAATTTGGTTTTTTCATGTCGTACGTTATTCAAATCGTCGCCCAACTTAGTACTGGTACCTTTTTCAATCGCGAGTTGTTTAGCTAAATTCTCACGCTCATTTTGTAACTTTTTCCAATCTTCTGGACTTGTGCGATTTGATTTTTCTATAAGCATATTGGCACGCTGCCGCCATCTCGTGGCCTCGCCTCTCAACGAAACATTTTCGCTATGCAACGCGTCAAACTTCAAACTCAAGTCCTTGTTTTTCTCTTGAAGTGGCGCGACCTGATCTTCCAAAAGGGCGGTACGCGCTTTGAGATCGCTAATTTGCGACGATAGGCCGTCACGTTCCTGCCGAAGAGTTCTGTTACTATCTGTGATGGCGTTAAGAGTTTCCACTTTACGCAACACTTCGGAGTGTTTAGCTGCTGTGACCATCGATACTTCGGATTTCTGCCTTTCCGCCTCTAGATTTGCCTTGGCATCTTCGAGCTGTTTCGTAATCAGGTCGTGCTGAGATTTTAGACGTAAAAGTTCCGCTTCTAGAATCTCGCATTTGCTAACCGAAATGTCTTTTTCCTGGCGTAAGTATTTGATAATTTTTAGAAGCTGTTCGGAAGACTTAACGTCCTCGTCTGTGAAGGATCTATTAAAGCTAACATCCGCACTACCGATTGATTGGTTCTGCTGTTCCGTAGCTTGCGTTTGCATAATGGTGATTTGCGTATTAAGGGATTGAATTTGATCGAGTAATAGCGCATTTTGACTGTCTAGGTCTTTAAATCTGAGTTCAAGCTGTTCCTTTTCTTTTTGGAAGAACTCCTCGCGTGATGCTAAGCCCACTTTGTATTCCTCTAGAGCTGATACGGAGTGATCTCTTACCAGTTTGAGTTCTTGAATTTCGGTATTTAAATTCGTAACTTCTTCTTTTAGTGACGTTAAAGTCTAGAAAAAAGAATTGAAATTAGCATAGGAATCTTAAATATTATACTGTAACAAAACGGCGCCATTGTGGCGCATTAGACCCGTCAATAAATAGTAATTCTTCAGAAGATTAGCTAACATAATTAAAACTGGATCGCGATCCACGCCAAAGCAACTTTCAGTTTATAGTTCACGAAGTCAATAAATATGTCAATACGAGGACAAATTTACAAATGGGTCACGTGCACGTCAATTACACTAGTAATTCTAAACTCCAGTTAACCACTTTTGTGTTATTTTCAACTTCAACAAATCAATTCGTTTAACGTTTGTTTAGCATAAAAATGTTGCGATAGGTATTTGATATACAATCCAAGATTTTTTAAGACATAACAAGTAATCAAACAGAAACTGTAGTATTACGTCCCCTTAATTTTTGGCATACATGAAAACAGAATTCTGGGCAGGTTACATACAAAAGACAACATGATTAAAAGAACCACATCAGGACCAAGCACGCTTTTTTGATTTTTCAACTTTCGTACAACTTTATCTTGGTTAGAAATCGGCATTTTAGAAAACAAATTCAAAAAACTGCACTTTCTGAATGTAAACACAGCAGAATAATTTACAAATTACGGCTGTTATTATTTTATAATGCATCATGTTTCATTTGTTTAATTTTCCAAGGCCTACCTAAAAGTGTAGGGTGCTTTTCCAAGCAATCTTTTGCGCCATCGACAATTACCGGAAATACGTCAAATAAGATACAATTTAAGCATTTTTATTAATTAATTAATTAATCTCATTTTCCCAATATTTGAGGTTAGGAACGAGATTTTGAAAAACGGTTTTCACTGGCCTCTTGGGATGTTATTTGGCTACTTTTTCATAAAGAAAAAGTCATATCATTCCATTTGACTTTTTAGGATTTTGGATCATAGTGTCAAAACTAGCCCCCTGGCGGAGAAGGATTCCACTAAATTAACTAATGAATGCTCCTTTCAACGATACCAAATTTGTTACAATCGGTCAAACGTTTAAGAAGTTACAGCAGGTTATTGCGAAAACAATTGAACATGATGTGTGCACACCATCTTTGTTTTTGAAATAACTGAGTTTTTGTTTTTACGAAAATGATAGATAAACTGGTTCTCTTTAAAAATGTGAAAAAGGAATGTTTAGTTTATTATGCGAAATTGAAAGAAAATGCAATTTTAAAATTTAAGATGGCAGTTACGCGCTCTGGTGGTCATTTTTGGAACTTGAAAATATTTTCTAGCGATTTTTCATAACCGATTTACGCAATAAGTTTTTTTACCCCTAAGTCATACGACGAACGGTTCCCGAGATATAGCCGAGGAACAGTCTTATTGGGTCACCCGGTACAATTCAACTTAACTTAAGAAAATTGAGTTCATCTGCATTCATAAAAGCGAGTGGTTTTATTTTATTATTCATTTCTAGGCGGAAACAACTTTGAATTTTTGGTGTACACCCCTTTGAATTAATTTGAATTAACGTGAATTAATTTGTTTGAACGTGAATTAATTTGAATTAACGCGAATTAATTCGGTACGCGTCAACTCGCCAACGGGACAACTCGCCAACGGACGACTCGCCACTGCAACAACTCGCCAACGAAATATTTTTCCCTGTTTGATGTGTCGTTCAAATAACGATTTGATTGACAAGTTTTCTGTTCAAATAATAATTTGTAGAAGATGTCGTTATATCAAAATGCAGTAATAGAAACAGGTATAGGCGGTTGGGTCTTCATTCAAATATT